>NC_074711.1:8905933-9163433 GCF_947242115.1 Biomphalaria glabrata | reverse complement strand
CGATCCTAGACCAGTGGTTCTACACATGCTGACTGCAAACCCTAGTTTGATAGATATATCGCAGATATATTCACCAGAAATTATTTTTTTTTTACATTTTTCCCTTTTTTTTTCCCCATTGTCCCACTCGGCTCAGGTGATGAAAAGTATTTGAAACTTTGTCTTACACTGTGTAATTTTATCGCTTGAGAAACTGTGGTTTGAAAAGAACATCCTTTTGTTTTTGTTTTTCCTTTTTGTTTTGTTTTTGTTTTTCTTTTTTGGAACGTTTTCTCGACATTTACCTGTTTGTCTTAAGGTGTGCTCTGGAAGAATTCTTTCCCTTTTCTCACGCACGACCTGCACCTCGCTGGGTCACGTGGCACCAACAGTCTAACTTGAGTTACCTTATCTTGGCAACTATTTCAAGGGCATTAAGAGAGAATGCTTTGAATTTGGTTTTTAAAAAAAAAAGAATTATTTTTTCCCCCTTATTGCACTATCTTCATCTATCCATTAGTGTAAAACCAGAACTATAAATAGAACACGCTAAAATTATACTTTGAAAATGTAATTTGTCCAATGTTTTTAATCCCTAGATCTAGTTCTGCTATCTTTAGAGGAGACATGGGAAGAGGAGTTTGTACTACAATAACAAATATATCGGAGTGTTTCTCTGTACTGCACCCCCCCCCTCCCTCTCATCCCTTTCTCCACACGCAGCAGAAAATATAAATTGAAAAGAAAATCTACCCATTATGTTTTTTAAAGAAAATTTTGTTATTGGATTGACATACATGATGGGTGCCTGGTCGTTCGGTATTTGTGCTAGACCAGGGGTTCTCAACCTGTGGGTCGCTACCCCCTTGGGGGTCGATTGACGATTTGCCAGGGGTCGCCTAAGACCATGAAAAATAAGGATTGTTATTGTCTATTCTTCTATTGCTGTGTGTGTCTGGGGGGTGGGGGTGGGCGGCAGAGCGGTATATAGTAAAAAGGGGTCACCGACCTTAAAAGGTTGAGAACCGCTGTTCTAGACTGTCGTTCGGTTGTCTCGGTGGTCCAGGGTTCACCCACTTCCCGCTGCCATCCCGTCGTCCTGTGGGAGGTTAGGACTAGGAAGGAACATCCGAAACATGTCACACATTTTTAAACAAAAAGCGTAAAGCTTTAATCTAGTACATTGGAGATATACCATTTTTTTTCTACCTTTACCTTTACCTATCCCTTAATCTGTTGGACCGTTGGGGGCAACAAGCAAGATTTGTCGACCGTCTTTCTCCATTCGTCCCTGTCTTTTGCCTTGTTGAAAGCCTCTATCACTGGTAGCCCCGTCCATTCTTTTTTGTACAATTTAAAGATGTATAATTTGTGTACATTTCTCGCTGCTCGCTGTATATATAGACTGGTATCCCAAGTTCATATGTTTATATAAACCCAACTTACTTCCTATAACATTATATGTGACTACCAAAGCTTATATATAAACTCTATGCTTAAAACAAGAAATTGATCTTTAAGAGTTTTTGTCAGCAATAGTTAAAAAGTTCAAACAATTTCAGGAGATCACAGAAGCGATGTTTGTGTTTTGTTCAGTGTTGTGGTACTGGTTTTCAAACGTTGCATTGTTTGAGCATGGTGTGTGTCCAGCAAGGTGTGTCCAGCAAGGTGTGTGTCCAGCAAGGTGTGTCCATCTAAGTGTGTGTCCGTCTAGGTGTGTGTCCAGCAATGTGTTTGATAATGTCGGGAATCGCCTCATTTTTCTTGTTTTTAATGAGCTCTGGTGTATGGCAGAAGTTGGTATGGGCCATCGTTATATGAGCGTGCTCTGACGAAGCGTATTTGTACCCCCACCCTCCACCCCTCAAGATCATGATAAATATTCAAACTTTTTTTCTGTTTCCAGAGATAGCGAACCTCTCTTTCTTCCTTACCATAATGCTGCGGAGGCCCACTTGGGGTTATGATGTGGTTACAAGTTCATCTGTCGGTCTTCCCTTAAGGATGTTTCTCCCTTAACCTATTTATTTTTTAGTTAACCTTCTGAGGGGACGAATATAAAAAACAAAAAAGTTAGTTTTTGTCATTGATTTTGTTTCATGCAGGTGACTTTTAAGCAAACAATTTGATTCTGTTCCAAACAATTAAAAACCTCTGTGAGCTTTGGTAGTGACGCTTTAAGCCTTCCCCCATTGTAAACACCGTCTGCTAATGGCCTAACATATTGTAATTGTCTTCCGCCCTTTTTTTCTTTGAACTGATTCTCATTATTCTTTGATTTAAAAAAAATACTTTTTAATGCTGTTATAACACCTCAGGTTATGTGCTCTGATTATACTCAATATTTGATACTGGTTCTTTTAAACACCTAGGACTTTAGTGATATTACCATGCGATCAAGAGACGAATGAACTTTAAGTATGTAAACGAAGTGTCTGTTCCTCCTGAAAATAGTTTTAATGTCTATGAAACGATTGTGCTATTTCTGATGGTAGAGTAGTTCGTTGAACTGCCTGGATTAAAGTCAAGGTTTTCAAACTGTCGCATCCTGGAGCTGCATGCCATTTTTGCAGTTGTTGTAGTGAGTCTGCAGTGCAGCTCGGAATGGCTGGCGGGAAGAAGCAGCAGAAGAAACGAAAGAAGAAAAGTTGGCGGGCAATGCTGGAAGGCTGCTTCCACAGGCCGTCGCTAGGAAGCAGCAACAAGCAGGACGATTCCCCCGAGCACCAAAGCGTGCCGGAAATTCCACAGGCCGATGCACCCCAACCGGATACCCCAGCGTGCAAGCCAACTCAGACACTTCAAGACTTTGAGGATAAGATCGCTCTTCTTCAGAACAGTGAGAGATACCGTTTGCGCGGCATTTTGAAGAAGTCTCCTTCCATAACGTCTTGCAGCTCGCCTCTGTACGCTGAGGCAGGCTCAGAGGGTCCTCCTGGCACTTCTTACTCGAGGCCGGCATTTTTATCGGACGGTAAGACCGATTCTTACAACTCCCAAGTTGAAGATCCTGTCGAGAGATACGTTTACGATACCAGGCAGCTTAAAACGATTACCAACGGACACAGCGATGGGCAAAGTGCCTTCACCCCATATAGCAGCAAAATCGATGCATACGGATACAGTGGTGGAGTTGTCGCTGGATCGTATGAGAAATCGAAGTTTGTCTCAGGCTCTAGAGACAAGCTACACCAGAGTCAGCAGCATCAATCATCGTCTTCCAGTAAAGTATTCGACCCTCACTATGATACATACAATCAGACATACGAAGCATTAAAAGATCGCTTGTATCGACGTAGCCATGGGCAGAATCGACACTCCGTCGATGCGTCCCACCAGTATTACTCTTCAAGGTCTTTCCCGCCAGAGGACATCTACTCTAAACCGCATCCGCGGTTGTCCGGCGTTGACCACCTGGAGGTACCCGTGTCTTCCTCTCGTCAAGTCCCCAGGGGCGACGAAACATACGTCCAGCTTCATGAGATACAGTACCGTAAACAGCAGCAGAAGAACCTAAACGGGAGGCCGCTATCTGCGCCTCCAGCCTCCTGGCATGGCCAGTGCATCCTGTCTTCTGGCACTGAAAGCAGAGAAGCAGTGGACAATAAGACTTTTGACTATTCAGGGACTTCTGGCAACAGGTCTAGCAGAAATGCGGTAGCTTTACCGGATAACCAGTTGGTGGTGCCTCCATCCCGATACATCACGAGTGCTCTTCCTCGCTCGCGTGACCCGATCAGGAAGCCTATGGGCTCCCAGTATTGCCCGTACCCCGTTCAACCTAACGGCGCCCTGGAAGACGCCTGCAGGACGCCAGCTAGAGCCGACGATCACGACAGGGTGGAGATCTCCCACATCTACGCCACTGTCACGCGCTCGGGCAACGAGACAACGACGTCGTCATACATTTACGCGAGCATCTCCTGGAAAGGCGGCCCTCACGCTGGGCCCCACCATCCTCAGAGTGTCGCCCCTCCGCCTCCCATACCTCCGCGACAGTGGGCGGATCCTGTCGCATCCGGATGCAGGGGGCCTGCCGCCCTCCACAGCAGACCACCGTTACCTTCCTACGAACAAGTGATCGAGTCAAGAACGAGGTACGGACGAGGGAGGCCAGTCTCTTGGTCCGAGTTCTCTCACCATAAGGTTTGTCTTTTTATAAATAGCTCTGGCAGTCACACATATGTATGTGATAGATACTTCAATCTATGCATAAAGTAACCTAAGAACTAGTTGAAGTGTATGTCAAATAAGGTCAGTACCTGTAAGAACATTTCGACTTTGCAGGTAGGATCATATCAAGGCGACAATTATTTGTAGCGTAAACCTAATGTTGTTGTATCTAATAAATACGTTTATACAGCAAAAATAAAATATTCTTGCTACACAATAAGCAACAGGGAGTTGGGAAAGTTCTATAAGCCTAGATTTCATCATCATCATCTTTCCTTTGTAAAGTAACCCTTTCAGATCTTGTAATCTATAGGGCATCTAGATTTCATTCACAACAATTTCTACTTCTGCTAACATTCAGTGGTTGCTAAGGTAAACACAAAGCTCCGTGTTGCCTCATGCATATTCTAGGACAATACAAAATTCAGTGAAGATGTTAGAAACGAAACAAAATTATTCATTTTACATTTTTATACCGCACGATGAATTTTAGCATTTTGTGTCTTAATAAGATGTACTTTTATGTTCATATATAGGAACAGGTTTGTCCTGAGATCCCCCAAAGTGACATACACACGAAATGTTGGCATTATTACTTTTCTTTTTTTTTTTTAAATCTTGTATCTTTTGTGTGTGAGATTTCAAACTGCTTTCGGCGCCACGACTGATATGCGCTTCTTTATTAACTGTTATACTTCGTTGGTTTAGCTTGCTGAACGTTTGACTCGTTGCCATGGAAACGGAGAGTGGTTGGTTTTTTTGAGAATTGTTTGATGTCTTCAGTCATGATCCAAGCATGCCGGTACTGCGTGAAGTCCGCGCTTTATTGGCTTGACTTGCGTTACAAATAAAACTGGACTGGACTTAGCAGAACGAAATATTGTCCGAGATCATAAAAAGCAATTAGTCTTAATGAAAGCAAACTTTGTGTCAGGAAAAGAAACGAAAAAATAATTGAAGATCTTCGTAGGTTCGAACCCCAGGACTTCATGCGTTGAGCATCATCTCATGCCTTCCTTTCCACCTTCTACCTGTCTGTCCCTCCCTTTCACGTTGTCTCATGGCTTCTTCCTCCAATACCCTTTTTTCTTTCCCCCTACATTTACTTTCAAATAGTGCTTCACATATATGTTCAATACATTATTCAATAGAATATAATACTGAAAAATATAATAAGCTGCATCTCATCAATATATTTAGTTGTTGATTTGTACATGTAATTATAATTTGCTTTTCTAAATTTTACACTGGCTCACTGTCCACTGTGTAACAAATATTTGCACCACAAGGAATGCAATGTTTTTACTTAAAGTATTTTTGGTGACGTAGGCCAACAATTCCCTTCATCACACTTTGTACAGGGAGGTGACTCTAGAGGCCCAACTCATTAGATTTAAGTTCCATTAAAATCGACACCATTATCAGTTTGGTCAATTTGCTAAATTAGTTTCCAATGAGGATGCTGTCAACTACCAGTCAAGTAATCAACATTTCTCCACTTATTTCAGACTTGAGAGACAGAGAGAGAAAAAAAGTTATCTTGTGTGTGTGTGTGTGAGAGGGAGGGAGGGAGGGAAGGAGGGAGGTAATAGATTAGGAAGTAACAAATGGAACAGAGTTGTATTATTTCTTCTATTAAACATTACCCTCATTGCTTCGAAAAAAGAATTATGTCCATTGCGATTCTTGGGTAAGTTAAGTTCTAAACCCATACCTACTGGTTCATGCGTATATAAACTACCTGACTTCCATTCGTAATATTTCTTTCACTCTGTGTTTGTAAACGTTTCCATGACATTATGTTAGAAATGTAATGTCGGAAATGTTGTAAGGAATAAACAAAACGTAGGCCTGTGTCAATTGACAGTAATATGTATGCTTGGTAAATACACCTAAATGTAAGTTTTCTTATTCTTCAAATCTCTTGTCTTTTTTGTATTACAATAAATTATTTTTTTTTTCTATAATTTCCAGGAAACAGAAAGAAAGCGCGAGGCCTTCATGCAGCTACTTGCCCAGAGGTACCCACAGTATGCGGACAAGATACAGGGGACAGGGGGCGCCCAAACACCCCCTCAACAGGTGGAACGGGTATGTACTGTATTTTTGTTTCTCAGCACTAGCACCATTCCAACAAAGTCGACAAGGTTAACATTGCTTCCTGACTCCGGGTAACTGTTGTAAGACACACATTCAGTGCTTTTTATTTTGTGAAGCAGCTATAAAATAATTAGTTCCTTATGTGGAATAATAAAATAATGATTAGTTCCTCCGTCGTGTTCATTGGGTCATTAGTTTGTTCTCGAGAAATGGCAACATATGATTGACCTGTTTTATTGACCTGCACTGACCTTTTCTAATGACCTGCCTATAAATTAGATCCTGTCTACTCACGTGACCTTCTGTTGAATTACAAACCTGTATATGTCTACTGTTGCTTAGATATTGTGACGTACAATGCATCCACTGTGATGTACAATGCATTCACTGTGACGTGGTCTCGGATCAACATCCACTGTGACGTGGTCTCGGATCAACATCCACTGTGATGTACAATGCATCCACCGTGACGTGGTCTCGGATCAACATCCACTGTGATGCATGCTTCAGACTCAATACAAATATAGATAAAAAGATGCAATTGTCAGATTAAAACTAATTGCGACTTTTTTTTGTCATCTATGAACAGTGACACTTCACACTTGGCTTTCCCCTTCGATCCTATCACACAAGTGTTGTCACTTTTGACTTGATCAATGACTTTTTTCTTGGTTCAAATAAATAAATTGGCTTGAACTCTTTTAGTCCATTTCTTTGTTCGGTTCAAATTTCCTTTAATTTCGTCATATTTGGTATTTGTGCAGAGACGATAATGCTACAAATAGAACTGTTCTTTATTGTATTTTTTAAATATTTTGTTACCATGTTCAGTGTATGTATTCAGCGTATAATTTAAGTATAGATTTTTTCAATTTGAGATTGGCTTTCAACAGTAAAACACTTCAAATTATTCATGAAAACAGTGTTGCACCTCACCCCCCCCCCAATCAAAATACACTTTAGGTGTTACAAAGAATGTATCCATCCTTGTTGTTGTTTTTCTCCTTTGTAATGATGTCGTCTGCTCTCTCTTATTTTCGAACTCTACGTATGCATACGTAAACTATTGTAAAAGCTTAGGCGACTAAATGAAAACGCCCCATTAAGATGTATGGTCAAGGTCGTTCGTGAATTTATGTATTCTCTAGCGAATACGTCACAAATACTAGAGAGAGCTCATGCAGTTAATCGTTGTGTCATCTACACAGTATCCTCGTAAACAAGGGCAGTTAAATGTGTACGTTTACATCCCTTGCCTTAGAGCAGGGGTTCTCAACCTGTGGATCGCGACCCCCTTGGGGGTCGATTGACGATTTGCCAGGGGTCGCCAAAGACCATCAAAAATAAGGATTGTTATTGTCTATTCTTCCGTGTGTGTGTGTGTGTCTAGGGGGGGGGGGGTCGCGGCAGAGTGGGAGATTGTAAAAAGGGGTCGCCGAGCTTAAAAGGTTGAGAACCGCTCCCTTAGAGTCTTTTCACGGCTCCTGTAATTTGTGATTTGGGTCTTACGAACTAGAGAAACATCTTTTTCTATCTAGATAAAAAGTCTTCAGAGACCTTGAAACCCACATTTTTAATTCTAGACCTGCCTTGATTCTTGACAATGAGTAAATGAAATTAATAATTGACAGCAGTAACAGAGAGACATTATCTAATGAGTTTATAACTGTGGCGTTATAATTGCGAAGGCTGTACAATAATAATATTTGCAACACTTCTGTTCTGGTTTTTGAGTTTCATTGTTTAAAAAATCTGGCTCTTATTGTACAAACTAAATTGCTGGCCTGAGAGGCCAGATTGTATTATTATTATTATTTTTTTTTTTTTGCAGTATTTTGATACAAGTATAAAATGCTGTTACGACCATTTTATTTTTATTCGGCATACATGTGACACCCACCATGTCCTTTGGATTTGTGTCCCAATATTTTTATAGTCTGCATAGAAATTCCCTTTGATTAGTTTTATACACATAGGGGATCTCTCATTGAGAAGCACTTGTTGAACATGTCATTGATGCACTTGAATGAACGCTTTCCCGCCATATTGCGACTATTTTTTTTTTCTTTCTCTCTCCACGATCTGTTTCAACATGAACATAAAGGAAATATGTTACATTTGTAAAACCAGAAGTTTCCACTGAACGGAATACGGGACATTCTATTTGTGGCTATGTTTCGGAAATGACTTGTAAGGTGAAGAAATGATTTACTGCCACCAAGGTTAGGGTAACCTGTTACAAGGTGTTTACTGGCAGAGCTTTTGGCAAAAGTGCGTCTGGGGAAAAAAGAGGGGGTGGGCGGGGGGGGGGGGAGCAATACTTACAGACTAGTCAATGTTTAATCTGAAAAATAAAAGCCTTAAGGCTTTACCTATTATAAACCAAAGATACGCCGCTGGGGGCTAGAAGAAATCGTATTATTCTTTTGAAATGCTGTGCCTGACTTCATCATTCGTTATATTCTGCGGCATGGTTCTTTTATTATTGTTCTAAAAAAGGTTGGACGGTATAGCACTATGATCTTTTTATTTTTTCTAAGATCTTTCTTCTGTTTGAAATGATTCTGTCACGAAGTCAACATTTTATTTCTGAATAACATAAACATGATCAATGTTACTACTTAAAATTCGTTCAAAACTTTTCGTAATCTGTCAAACTTTTTTTTTTTTACACCTGATGACAAATGTGACATTTGCCTAGTGGAACGATAAACATCTAAGCCTGTCATTTAACTCCCAGTTTTGAGCTGCACTAAAAGCCACCTTAACATGTGCGCACATACATTTACCATACCCTCAGCGGGGGCAAGCCTTTTTAACATCTCAGTTACGCATCATTGAATTTCAACTCAGAAAATTGTGCTGTACTTATAAGCTAGGATTTATTAATTGACGAGGCTTGCTTGAACGTTTCCCGACCTGTATGTGGTTAGGTCTCTGCGACTGAAGGGGCTTTCAAGTATTCAAAGAAAGGAAAAAAAATTGGTCTGATAGGTGTGGTGGCGTGCTGCTCCTAAATCAAACCTGTTTTTTTTTTTTAAATAATCAGTGTGTAGCACCCTTTAAAATGTATCAGTGCGTGTATGTGTCCTGCTTACTCTGTGAATGACACGGAATCATATGTAGCATTGTTATGCGACTATTTGTGAAATAGCGTTATAGTTTTTGTTGTGTAAATAGCTTAGAATTAATTCCTCAATATACAGTATTTATATTTATGCTTGACAAGTCAGGTTTGCAAGTTGTTTTCCTTTATCACGTCGTGTGGGCGGGTGGTTGAAGTAAACTCTATAGTTGGTTGTATCGTCTTGAACTGGATCTACATCTAGCTATAAACAACGTTTGGGACAGATCTCCACCACAGTATGCTGCAACCAGTTAGTCTGCCAGTGTTGTGTGATTTACTGTTAAGTTGTTAGGTTACTTCCAGTCAGTAGAGTGATTACAGAATGGAAGAGGAGATTATTCCGAGTCCAATAACTAATGATCAGGTAATTATCGCTCTTGATTAATTCACGTGCATTTTACCTGTACACGAGTAAGTTACCAACGTGTTTCTGTTGATAGTTTTTTTGTAAGGGATGTTGACTTCAATACACTTGTAGGCCATGATTGTCTTATATTCTTGTGCATATGATTTTTAATTCTGTAAAATGTTTCACATTTTCGGATGTTCCTTCTGAGTTGAAGATGAATTGCGTTCTAGATCTAGTCCAAATATCCCCCAGGACGGCGGGGGGTGTCAGCCGGCAGTTTATAAACTCGGGACCATCGAGAAGTCCGAATGACAGTCCGACTCGCATACCTTACGACTAGCAACAATTCTGCAATGTGATCAGATTAGACTTTTCTAGAAGCTAAAAAATCTGGCCATAGGTTCTCCTCAGTTGTTGTTTTTTTCATCTAAAATTTTTGTTACCGATTTGAGTCCCTGAAGTTAATGTGACTTAAGAAATACTATAGGGGCATTCAACCTATTAGCTGTGCCTGTTTGCAACTTTTTTTTATTACTTATTCAGTGAACCGATACGATTACAAAAAAAAAGACCTTATAGCTATGGCATATGAGTTCCAGTTGAGTGAATGTCTAAGAAATATTTCATCCATTACAATTACATCAACCACTTTGTTTTTCCTAAACCCTCAAACATTTTTGTCTTTGTTTCTAGTATTGCAAATGTCACATTGTAGCGGCTTATCTCTCAAGGTTCGTTATTAAATAGAACGCTAAAACACTGGTGTAATTCCAATACTAGTGTAAAGCTCCAGTTGTAAACAATCGGTTGCAGGCCACACCTTCAGGCGCTTTGCTTTGTTCTGTTCTTGACAGTTGCGTTGCAATTTCTTCCATCCACTTTCCTGCCTACCAAAAGTTATTTTAAAATAGGGAGTGTTGAAAACAAGAAACGGCCCAATTTCTAATATTAACCGAATGTTATCAAACTGTGCAGAAAACCAGTTCATTTACATTGCCTTTATCAGACCAAAGTTTATCCAATCGTACTGTAGATTATGTCAGGATCTAACCGCAACGTAATCCTAAGGTCTTAACTAATCAGGTTATGAGTAACTTGTGAGGTAGGCCAACTGAGTGGAGACTTTGTGATACCTCACAAATTGGCTGTACCATTGTGTCAATGTCAGGAGGCTGGTATTCAGAACCCTGCCATTGTATAATCCAAAAAGTCTTGAAATATATTTCTTAACTAAAAGACTCCCCTGAAATGCCAGGCTGGTGACTCCGTATCATCGAAAGTAGACGTCTATATGAAGAACACTGGAGAAAGCTGGGATGTAATTTCAAATTTTATAAAAGGTGTTCATTGGCTGGTCTGAAGACAGTATAATAGACCTGCTGGGTATTGTCGCCCCCTTTCCCTTCCTGTCTACCTCCCGACATGGGGGCAATCTTTTCAGTGCCCCAACCTTTAGATCAACATGATTCAATAGCAGCACTCGGCATGGTAGCTAAATAAGTTCTCTTGTGTCCTCCAAGCTAGATCTAGACTTGACGTGATTGAAACTAGGCCTTCACTTTTGTAAGCTTACTGAATGGCGCATTCTTCTGCTAGGGTCATTTCTAGCTTTAACATTTCTTACGACAGAAAAAAAAAAGAAGTTTATTCTGAAAAGAAAGTATATTTTGCCTGCGATGTCATTCCTCTGGTCATTAAACTGAACATATAACAATCTCGCAAAGCATAGGTCTTGTCAAACTCATGTGCGTTATGGACATAAGGTCTCGAAAAGTACCATTACTAGACTTACAGAGGAATTGACTGTGTTCCTTTTTAAAAGGTTTTTTTTTTCGAATGGGGCATTGCTGGTTATCTCCAAAGGAAAATTAGTTTTCTCCAAAAAGACATTACTTTTCTCTTAAATAACATTACTTTTCTCTTAAATAGCATTACTTTTCTCTTAAATAGCATTACTTTTCTCTTAAATAGCATTACTTTTCTCTTAAATAGCATTACTTTTCTCTTAAATAGCATTACTTTTCTCTTAAATAGCATTACTTTTCTCTTAAATAGCATTACTTTTCTCTTAAATAGCATTACTTTTCTCCAAGGGGACGTTACTTTTCTCCACAAGGGGACATTACTTTTCTCCACAAGGGGACATTACCTTTTTCTAAAAGACATTACTTTTCTCCAAGGAGACATTACTTGCACAGTTTGTGTCTCCAGATTGGACATTTTGTGTCTCTGGATTAGAAATGCTTGTTGTACACCAGCAGTACTCGACCATACATTGACGGCTTAGAGTAATTTGTCCAACTACTAAGTCCAGTGAGACCTGATCTTTTTGTTTTGACCAGGAACATGTACATTTTGGACAAGCGTTTCACTTTTTTCTTTAACATAGCATTTTTTTTTCCAGTAAAGACAAACGTTTCAAAGTAACGGGAGCGTCGAATTTGCTGGCCGGATATGGCCCACAGGGCGTATGTTGTGTACCTGTTAGATCTAATCATTTCTTTTATTCGATAAAAAATGAGGTACGGCTGTTTTGAGTGGGAGTGGTTTGGATATTAATTTACCTATCGGTCTCTTGTGTATGCAAAATATGTTCGTTAGGCTGCTTTACACGAAACGAAAGTATGCATTTTTAGAAAACCTTTTTTTAAATCAATACGACGACCTATAAATAAAAGAGTGAAAGTAATTGTTTTCCCGTCAAACATAAATACAATAGATAAAACTAGCTATAAGCAAGTAAATATGCACATGCTTAGACTAAATTCCGATATATGCAGTCTTGCTCAGTTTGACGAACTGCCTGATAGGAGGTGGTGGCTCGTTAGGACGGTTTGAATCCGGACTACGTGTTGCTTATCTGCTAAAATGAATAATGTACCGTGTCACCTGCTGTGTCTGGATTATGACATTATTAGGAAATGTCTGTGTCTAAGTGTGTGCCAGTGTGTGTGTCTATGCGCTGAGTCCATTATTCATTAGGCAAACATTGGAATGGCACATCTACCACAGTACCTCAGCAACTACGCCCCCCCCCCCTTTGTCCTTTTTCTTTCCCCTATGTAAAGCATGTGAACAAATGGTTGTCATAGTCGGAGCATGTCGATGGGCCTGTGTAAACACCAAATTTACACACAGCGTCTATTTGCGAACGATTTGGAACAGTAGGATGGTGTCCCAGGCCCTCTATAATATTCGAAATTTCCTTTCGATTTGTGTGTGTGTTTGCGCGCGCTGGGTTTATTCAACTTGTAAAAGAAAAAAAATATTTTTATTTAATTCTGTTACCAATCCAATATTGAAAGATGTAGATATATGATAGAATATGTTCCCACCATGCGTTGGACTCTATGTGAAAACGTTTTGTTAGGCAATAGATCTAGGCTACTTAGACCTAGATCTAACCGAATAGGAATCACAAATACGGTCCCCTATTGATAAACCCATTGCATATTGTGGTAATGAAAAAAAAAAAACTGTGCAATCAAAAATTTAGTTCAACCGGCTCATCATTTTGCTCCTCCTACACGCTCCCTCAATGAATATGGCAGTACATTGTAGGAATTTAGAAGTGACCTTTTACAATGTACACGGTCCACTGTTTTGTTTTGGCGAATGAATGCACAGGTTGTCTTGTCCAGTGTTATCTATAGGGTATTGATATGGTATTGGAGCTCACTAGAGGCGTTTGTCCATCTTATCATTGAAAGTAAAAAGTAAACGACTCCTTTCAGACCTTGCGATCTATAGTGCAGATGATGCAAAACTAATCTCTTTCTATAGCTGATAGTTAAAAGGGTGTCATGTGGCCAGCACAACGACCAATCGCCTTTACTTTTCCTTTTTAATGTCATGCACCCAACAGAAATCAGAAAAGTATCATAAAAATCCCGAAATTCAAAAAAATCCCAGCCGTCACCGAGATTCGAACCTAAGATCGCTCGGTTCGGAAGCCATACCACTCAGCCAGCTCTAGCTTATCGATGTAAAGACTGGTTAACAAAACACAATTTCTTTAGTTACTCTCATCTTATCGATGTAAAGACTGGTTAACAAAACACAGTTGCTTTAATTGCTCTCATTTCCTCAAGCTTATCGATGTAAAGACTGGTCAACTCTAGAACTGTTTTTGTTGCATTCATTTACCTTGCACATTCTTTATTCAAGAAACCATGTTTAAAAAACAACAACTTTGCAATCATGTTTTCCTCTGATGCTTTTTGCAATAAAACACTTTGAATGAATTTGGCTGGTTTGGCAGCCCCTTGTGTATTCACTCGTCCAATGTCACGTAGTCATCATCTTCTTATCTTATATATTACAGACGTTACTTCAAAAAAGATGGTAATTACGTCCTACACATCTCATGTGTAAGTCTAGTCATGCATGTTGATAAATTACTTAAGCTCTGCTAAGTCGTTGGTTTTCCTGGCTGATTTAGGCAACCCATTCCATACTCAAAATAAAAGCACAGATTTAACACATCCTTTATACTTTTAAAGCCAAATATATATATAAGTGTTTATTCTTACTATAGGTATATAATTGTTTGTAAAGTTAAAATTATTTTCTTTCGTTTTAAAATGAATTTTATTATTTTGTTTGTTTTACTTGTTTCGGGGTTTCAATCTTATTTTAAATTTACAATTTTTAAATTCTAGCCCAAGCGTCCCATGGCGACTCGAAACCGGAGTCATCGAGATCATTGAACGACAGTCCAGTGCGCATACCATACGATCAGGCAGCCATAAGTTCTATTTAATGGTAGTTTTGCAAGCGTTCTATCTTCGAATCATCCCATGACACTATTTCGTTACACTGGACCTCCTCAATCATTCTATAATATCTTCTCTAAGTGTTGTATTTATAGCTTAGTAATCGAATGCTACACTGTGCAGCTCTCAGGACAGTAAAGTAATCGGAAACACATCCATCAGGCGATCCCTTTTGTTTCGTGGTCCCGCGGGACGACTCCTTTAATGTATTCGATTTTTATAGACTGCATAAATGCGTAAGGGGGGGGGGGGCGCTTTGATGCATCGATTCCGGTGAACGCGGCAGTGGAAGAAAATGTATCCCGTGCAGACGATTGATTAAAGCTACAAGGTGGGGACTTCGTTCTGGAATGATAATTGAGTGCCGGAATTTATCGCGAGTAATCATGCATACATTAATTGGTCGTCACGTGCAGTTTGTGTTATATCATGGCCAATTCATGTTCTCTATTATCTTTGTGGAAAATAATATATATATTTTTTTGGTTTGGTTTGGCTTTGTTTCGAGCAGGTTTTTTTTTGGTATAGTTTTTTTGGTATAGATTTTTTTGGTATAGTTTTGTTGGTATAGTTTTTTTGGTATAGTTTTTTTGTGGTATAGTTTCAATCAATTAGTGGTAAATTTACCGAAATTCCAATTTTGTTCTAATATAGAAAATGGGACTTAAACCTTGCAGTGTTGAGAGATATGGATGCACTTCTTCCTCTTATATAAACTTTGCTGCTTAAAAAAAAAGCTTTAAAAAAAATATTTTACTTGTTTTAAAAATATAGTCCCCTCCTCCTAATGCAATGATCTTGTAGAGAATTAAAATATCTTATCAAAGAAGTCAGAGCGACAGTTGTGAAAAGCTTTATTGGTCAATCCAACTCTGTTTTGCAAGGACGGCGCGATTTCACTCATTTTACAAAATGTTGGATTGGACATTCACAAGTTTTGTCTTCACGCTATCAGCAATGAACTTCTAGCTGTCGTCCAATGTTTACATGCACTTATTAGAGTCCTAATTTAAACTTAAAAAAAAAACAAAAAAAGCTCTACAAAGGTTGGCTCCTTTACCCCGTTGGCTATCTGAGTCTTAAAATACTATATGTCTAAACTGTTTGCATTTTATATTGACTTAAGTCATGGGATTGATGATTGATGATATGATTATAATAATTTTGAAATTGAAATTTTGATTATCTAATAGCGATCTTTGGTCGAAAACAAGCTCTTTTAAAACTTCATCTCTCTGTCAACCTTTGATCTTAATGTATCCCCCCCCCCCTTTTTCCCCCTCTTATTAGAATTTTCAACAAACTTTAGCCCGCGGAACCCAGTTTAGAGTCTAACGACATCCCACGTATTCTACTCGTATTCTAATTGTCAGATGTCTGTACTCTTACAATGCACGGGGACAACCCTGACCTTGCAACCCTGACCTTGCAATATACAATTTATCACCCTTAGTATGTTGGACGTCGGGGTGGGTACCCCAAATGATCTGTCGTCTTTTTACATTCCTCTCTGTCTTTTGCCTTTATTTGAATGACAGGCCTGCTCGTTTTTCAATGTTGTCTTCCCGTCGCTTTAGCTGCCTACCTCTTCTTTTTTTCTGGTACTGTTCCTCGCAGGAAGGTCTTTGCGTCCAGTATGGACATGGTCTATTATAAGACAAGACGTTTTAAACGAGACCTCCATCTTCTCCGGGTCATAGAAAACATTTTGGGAAGAAATGAGAAGAGGACGCCCCAACTATTGATTTTTATTTGTTGTGCCAACAAAAATCTGGCCTTGGTGGTATGGATTTTTTCCTCCTCTTTCTCGCATTAATTCTGTCCCCACCCCCCCACCCCTTTTTCATCTTCTCTTCTTTACCAAATCTGAACACCCCACCCCTCTCCCATTCCTCCACCAGTGCCCTTTTCACCCCTCTCTGCTCACACGATCCGTCGGAGCTTCCATGTTAATATTATCCCTAAAGTTATATTTGGATCGGATGATGTGGGACTATGTTCTTTAGGAGGCTTCAAGATGTGTGTGAAAGTAGATCAAGGAAATCGGGGGGGAGGAGATTTTAGGCCTGGGGCACTTGGTTGTTCGCCGTTATACCTGGGACCAGGTGAAGTGGGGGGCTCACATGTTTCAGTGGCCACTTGTGGCTAGGGGAATGTATGGCCAGACCATCTCAGCCGCACTTCGCATTCCTGGCGTTTAGGTCAGGTAGTCATTGCAGCGTTCAATTAAGTACTCGATAGATTGTGTAGATTCAATCAATCAGTGGTTCCCAAACACTGTGTCTCTGCACAGTGAGAAATAGTTGTATTTGATAAGGTTTACTAAGATTTTATGAAACAAAAAGGTTGATCATTTAGCTACAAGTAATATAGAAGTCTAAGAACCCTATAGAAATATCTATATATCTCTATCTTTATCTCTATCTATCTATCTATCTATCTATCTATCTATCTATCTATCTATCTATCTATCTATCTATCTATCTATCTATCTATCTATCTATCTATCTATCTATCTATATCTATCTATCTATCTATCTATCTATCTATCTATTTATAATATATAAAATATACACTGAAAATATCTAATATCGAGTTTGACTTTGTAACTAGGAGTAAAGGTGCTCGACTCGTATTCTGTCTAGCCTCAAGGAAGAAACATATGAAGTTGTTTATCTTAATGAATTAAAAAAAAATAATTTTGATACCTTAAAATCAAAAATATAAAATTAAAAATGATATTAAAAAATCCTACAATACATTTAAATGATCCTCACAATGGTGCCAGAAGATAAATTCATTGCTAGTTTTTTTTTAAAGTAGCAAATCGTTCATTGGGTGTTACATAATTGTTGCTGGTTCCTAGCCCAGTGCCACAAAGCTGTTAGACTTATTTCGCTACTTGGTTGTATATGTACTTAGCTCATATAAAACGATTTCGCGATGAAATCAAATGGGAAAATTTGACAAGTGTAAAAAAAACAACAAAACATTTAAACTTGGACAATGTAAAACTTCACTTGTAAAATTTCGCCCTTAGTGTGCTTCCAGTAACGATTTTGAGAATCGCTGCTATAAGACTTAATTGGGAAAGAACAGATAGTTACGAAGTAGGGTTCAAGTGTCATAATGCTAACCCTTGTAAAAGTGCCACCTTTTTAAAAAAAATGGTGCTGGTAATGGCCCTTTAGTTTAAATTTCATGAAAATTGCTGAAGGGCTGAGGTTGGATGTCAAAGTTGTTCGGATATGTCAAAAGTGAAACCAGATTCAAACTACTTGTAATAGTTAAGAGTGGTTGGAGCCGCCTCCGTAGAAATAAAGCGATTGTGTTTGTGCTGTCTGTCTTCAGTTGGTCGTGCTCTAAATAGGTCCTACAACTATTGATGGATTAATTTAGCTCATCTCTTACAAGGACCTATGACTATACAGATCACAGTCTCATAGTTGTCAATCCATGGTCAGTGGTGGGAATGCTATTGAGGTTAGAGCAACGTTTCCTTAATACCCCCCCCCAACCACCACCATTATCCACCTACGAGCTTTCGTAATTAAAGCTTCTGTCATTCTTTTGTTCTGTACTTATGTTTTAACCACGATTCCAACATGCATACACACACACACACATACACACTGAAAAAATAGAGAGAGAGAAAGGGAGAGGCATTTAATGAAATATTAGTTTGTACCTAAGACAGTTGAACTTATAAAGGCTAATGTTATTTTCAAATTATAATTATTATGAATAAAAACCCCAATGAAAACATGGATCACATCATCCAGCGCCTGCTCCTACACTGGAGCCTCTGCAAAGAAACCTGCTGGATGACCTTGCATGTGACGTGACATACTTCTACAACCAATCAGCGCCTCTCTCCACCCTCCCTCGCGCTATCCTACCCTAGGTCACCCGAGGTCATGCAGTAAGCCCATGAGTCATCGCGCCTATTATTGAATGTCTCCCAGGGTCCTCGACAGGTGACCTAGAAAGTTTTAAGATTTAAAAAAAATGACGCGAGAGAAAAAAAAAGGAGGGGGGGGAAGTTGTTTCAATGTTTACTCGAAGATAATTTTCAAAAGTTGCAGGTTATTAGGTCGGGGGATATTCCAGCTACCGTCGCCTCAGCGTGGCGCCCCCGTGGATACGTCCGCCAGGGGATGCGGATAGGCTAAGAATGGTAGCGCACATAGCTCTCAGTGAGCTACCACTCGTACGGTCGAGAGACTGTACACTGCACGTGGTAGGGATGTAACAAAGGCTCGCTAACCCGTCCAACACCCCATTGATTCGTTCCCCAACGGGGGCCATACGCGCTGTGATGGACCCTCGCACGGGTTCGGTGGGACATAATAGGCATACGAAAGGCCCCCACGCAGGCTCGGCCTCCGGCCTCGCACGAGAGGGGGATACTCGTGTGGGGCTCAAGGGGGTCGTGTCCAGCGACATACCGGACGAGAGTACATGATCGTTTCGGATAAGGCGGGATTTCGGACAGAGGGATTGGTGAAGAGCCGATGCCTCATCCTGGCCATGGATAAAAGCCTTTCCTTGGTCAAGAGGTCCATAAAAGGGAACCGGAAGTTCTCGGACCTTCAGGACATCTGAAACAGGTTATTAGGTCTAGTTGAGGACAGTACATCTCCCCCCCCCTCACTACCCTCTTCCCCAAGTTATCGTCCTTTCAACACCTGTGGCTATGACTTTCACAGGTTGTCAAACTGATTAATCTTAGATGCTCCACTCCTGAAGATATCATTTTATCATTTAGTAGATACTAAATTAAATGCATTCGCACTGATAAAACAGTTTTTTTTCCTCTCGCATCTTTCAAATACAAGTCTGTTAGGACAATTTTAAAGACTTCTTAAGGGTATAGGGGAGACATTTTTATTTCAAACATTTTAAACAAAGTTACTTAAGACAGTTATATTTAGTTTTGGTTAAGAACTAGCGGGGTTGAAAATGTTTCAAGTTTACATATTCTGATTCCAGGTTTTGTAAGACCAAACGTAGTATTAGCAAGAAGACGCCGTGTCCTAGATAATTATTTGGGTTTGCGTCTTGAAATGTCTGCGTCTTTATGCTCCGGGGGGTGGAGGGGGGGGACTGTGTTTGTTAATCGATAGAAGGAAATAATTTGACCTGGTTTTTATCTCGACAGGACCGGATACAGTGTTTTAAAGGATCACAAAGTCTTAGCTTGTCTTACAGGGATCGACTTGCTGCTTGCTAGAAGCAGGGGGAGTAATTTGTTTAATTGTTTTTGTGATATTACAATTGCCAAGAAGAAACCCAACAAATGTCGCTTGGTGGGTTGGGTTTTTATTATTTAGTTAAACAAAAAAGGAAAAAAGGAAGGTTCTCCCAAAATATGATCTTCGGTGTTGGCATACGGATTACTCAGCCTTTGGATTAATGTGATGTGGAATGTGTACTGTGGTCGTTAATTGGCGAGATAACTTTTATAGTCTTATTGTTCTTTCAGTTTTTGCTCTGCGCTTGCATACCATCGATCGAAAAAGAGAATTGAGAGATACTCAACAAATAACAAATGTTGTAGGAAGATACACCACAAATAACAGTACAATCTTATTTCTAATTATTTCATTTCCTGCCATAGTGGCAGGTCTGTTTTTCATAGTGTAATTACTTGATGCAATGCCTCGAACTATAAATGCTTACTTCCCTTGTCTTAGGTAAAAGCTATTTTTAGCTCTATTACAGCCCCCAAGGGCTTCCATGAACTAAAAACTTTAGCCTGCTCAATTAGAATTAACTGCGACTGACACGCCCGTAGCATGATTTATTAGGTGCTAAGATCTACAATCTGGGAGTAGGACGGGTCCACTTGACTAGTACATAATGAGATTAGGTTTGAGTAGAAGCGATAGACTTTGACGTTGTGGCCGGGTCTCTAGCTAGCATTCACCTCTTACTCACCCAAACACACTCTTTAAAAGTTGTATTTGTGTTGTTTGACATGTTTCGAATGTTCCTTCAGAATGGAAGATTATTTAATCCTAGCCTAAACCTCTCGCATGACGGCGTTGAGGGCGTGGGCAAGAGTTTGAACCCGAAGCCATCGATACGACAGTCAAGCGCGCATACCATACCACCAAGCAGCCATCTACAATACCTCCACCTTTTTTTTTTCCACAAGACATGTACACACACATACATGCGCTTCTCTGTCTGCTTTAGAACTCTTATTTCATTGTCTTTTGTTGGCCGTTTCCCTTCCTATTTCTCGTTGTAGCTAGTTATAGCCCAGGTTGAGAAGCGCTGATGTAAGGTTTAGTTTTTTTTGTTGAGTGCTACTTAGTTTTGTAAGCACCAGGCCCAACAGTTAGGGCTTTGTGACTCTTAAGTCATTTGAGATCTCTGTCAATGTAATCTCTAGCACAGACTGTGAGACTTTATTCTTTTTGGTACTGCACGTTTTAAATGGGCACGTGAGCCCAATAATCGATCACTGTTGAGTAGAAGGGAGCAACAATACTGGGTCCATCGATTAAGAAATAAAGTGGGAAATGTAACTGTGCTGATAAACAAGTTTCTGCGTGCTCGTATCTGTGTTAGTGGGTGTGTATACACTTGAGGAAGCCCACTTTCTTTGGTCAACTTCTTCAGAGCGCAGGTTGTGGTCAGTAATAATAGACTGTTGGGGTTGGAAAGGCACTTGATTATTTCCTGGGTGACATGCAACATGTAATCATATGAACTGAATTTACATGTAAACTGTTAAATCAATAAGTTATATCTACATTTTTTGGTTACCCAATTGTTGAAAAAATTTGTTTTGTGAAGATGTTCTGTTCTATTCGATCCGTAAACGAAACCTTTTGATAGGTTGACTTGTGTGCTAACCTGTTCTGTCTCTCTGTATGACACAATAAGCAAAGATATTATTTGAAACGAATTATAAATGTAAAATCAACTTGGACGTACAATTTTGTTAAGTGTGTTCAAGATAAACCCAAAATAAAATGCTATTCAATTTTATTCAATAAACTAGTCTGGACTGTTAAAATCCTTGATTTAGGACAGTGATACCCAACCTCAGTCCGCGGGTCGTAGTTCGTGCATCGCTGGTTTAGGATGCTTGTAAAATATTTTACATGTTTCGGATGCTCCTTCAGAGTTTACTTCCTAGTCCAAACCTCCCGCAGGACGACGGGGGATGGGAGCGGGCAGGATTTGAACATTCGACCATCGATAAATCCGAACGACAGTCCAGCGCGCAAACCGCACGACCAGGCAACCATCCTTAATAGTCAAGTAAAAAAAAAAAAAAGACAAAAACGAAAGAAAAAGGTACACTCTCAGCAAAAAGCTTTTTTTATTTTCCACTCTGGTAGAACAAATACACAATAGGCCTCCGCTTCTTTTTTTTTAGAGAGACTTTACATCAGCGGTTCTTAACCTTTTAAGCTCGGCGACCCCTTTTTACAATCCCTCACTTTGCCTCGACATCCCCCCCCCCAACCTCTCAAACACACAGCAATAGAAGAATTGACAAAACAATCCATATTTTCGATGGTCTTAGGCGACCCCTGGCAAATCGTCAATCGACCCCCAAAGGGGTCGCGCGACCCACAGGTTGAGAACCCCTGCTTTACATGGAAAGAAATACTTGACAAACGTCAGGAATACATTTTCACTTTCTTCTTTGCCTTCACAATATGATTAACATATAGCTTCACGATTAACATAACACACACATGTATTAACACGTGGGTCAGAAGAAACAAGTGTACTTTGTAACAAGATAGCATTTATTAACGCAATTAATTACAGGTTTTTTTTTGTGTGGTCTGGGACCAGCTCAGCCAAATAGTTTGTTTTGTTGTTTTATGAAAAGCTGGACTGGATGAGTCATTTCTCGCTGGTCTACCTCTTCTTACCTCACCCTACCTCTTCTTACCTCACCCTACCTCTTGCTGCCCCCCCCCCTTCTCACCTCGACTGTGTAACGTTTCCCCCCTGTCCCTCCCAGCCCATACCTAGAGCTCGCTGGTTGGGAGGGAGAGAGAATTATGAAGATTGATTGGCTTGTAATCCGGATGTCACTTCCCAGCTATGACATTGATGTCACGTCACGTGCGACAACGTGTTGCTTGTTACGTTACGCCAATGTAACGGTCAGTCAGTGGACGCTTGGTTTTCACCGAATTGAACCAGAAGAAGTGCTGCTATCATTCGAACAACAAAAGATGTACAGCGAAACGTACCTCCAGCATAGCTTGTTAACTTTTGTTTGAAAATCAAAGCTTATATCAACTCACTCTGTCCGTCTGTCTGTCTGTCTGGTGCACATGTTCAACACGTTATTGAACACTTTCCATTGTTCACACTTTGCATAATTATTCATTGTTCCAAAAAAACAACAACCCACTAATTAGTTAATTAAATAGTGGTTATTTATTTATTTTTTGTTATAAAAAAAAGGGAAGTAAATCTTACAGTTTTGATATGGCTATAAATGTGGAGTTTTACCCTTTGTAAGCCTTTATTTTTTTTTCATATTTTGCTTGTAATAATTATCCTTTTCATTTTCACTATTGGAGAAAGCACAAAACCAATGTTCCAACGTTTTTGTGTTGTAAATAAAAAAAATATTTAAAATTGTGACAATCTGAATTTAAATAGATTTAGTGTTTTTTCCCCCCTCAATATCACTAATATAGTTTCGTATTTTGTAAGCAGCTTTTGTGTATGTTTCTTCTCACTTCCCCCCTTTTCTGTTACATTATTACATTATATATTCTTGGACTCTTGTAGTCGCTATATATCAATCAAGTGATAACAGACAGGAGGGTCACTACTAGCCGTAGTCCCCCTTTTTCAAAACCAAATCTTAATGTGAAGAGCTCTTCATTATTCAAATTGTAAGAGCAGAAATGTGATCTCGTAACTTGTCTGTTAGTGGTGACTGATTCAGAGGCTTAAACATGCGCAGCTTTCACTCGCCCGGGGTGGTGTGTTCGCTGTTCCTGTCTGTAGATATGGCCGTGTTACCATTATGGAACACTGTTTTGTCGGATGTGTCATGAAATGAACACACCGAAGGATATATCCTGAGAGTTCACAAGCGGCATCCGTGTTACTAATGTATTTAATATAAATGACACACTTCAAAGGTCTAAATACAACTTTGAAAATGGAGCAGGTCCAAGTGGATTGATGTTCTCAAGGATGCGCCAAATCTTAGCATTGTGTTCATCCCTTTACCGAATGTTTAATTATCGTAAGAGTTGAGACTAGGACTCTTGAAACTCTAGACTAGTCTAGACCAATGGAAGCGCCCTTTCTCCAGCATGTTTGAACCCTTGATCTGTCTGAAATAAAATTCACAGAGATGCTAATTTGTTGCCAGGAGATCATATCCAAGGACACTCGAAATCCACTTGGAAACCTCGACATTTTCTTTCTCTGAGTCTGTACCAGTGCGGCTGTGCGGGTGTCCGTCATAAAACAGTCCCTTGAGGAGCAGGACTTCCATCCCCATCAGTGCAAAGAACTTTGTTCCTTGGCACCACAACGAGGCTCCAGATTTTTGTTTCTAGATTGGACTATTTGTTTCCTCTAACGATGGTTTCCACCCGCGGCGCCATATTGAGACTGAGAAGCCGTGCCCGGAATTCCTCTACCAACCACATGACATGGCAGTGTTCTCGGAAGTAGCTTAAATTCCTGGGTTCGATACTTTTTTTCTCTCTTGTCGTTACTAAGTCTAACCTGCTCTAAGATGCACTCAAAAAAATGATGTAATAACTAAATCAGTATTTGCCTAACACTGTCAACCGAATTACTCCGGAATCGGTTACACTACACGTTTTATGACCCACTTAAGAAACTTTTTTGTTTATTTGAGAAGTTCTTGGGCGTTCAAGTATGAAGATTATTATTGTCCTTGTTCAAACCTCGTGCGAGGAGATGAAAGGGTTAAAACACGAGAGGAAAGGGTTAAAACACGAGATGAAAGGGTTAAAACACGAGAGCAAAGGGGGAAAGGGTTAAAACACGATATGAAAGGGTTAAAACACGAGATGAAAGGGTTAAAACGCATGATGACTGACAACAATCCGAAGCACAACCAAGCATTACACACTTTCTTATTTCGCTGTAACAAGTTTTTTTTCTTTTTGGCGCATCTGATACGTTTTATTGCTTTCCTTTTGGAGTTCCGCTTCTGTTTGACTTTGGCGTGTCGCTAAATTGCGTCATTTTAGCTGTGTTTTTGATCATCAATACCTGCATGCCTGTTGTGCAGTTGGCAACACTGTGACCACCATCTTCCGAGCACCAGCCTCCTGGCTTTGTTTGACTTGCGCAAAGTTGCAGGTGAAGGGAGTTGGGAGGGCGGACGGTGTCGTCGATGCGTCTTAAGAGAGTGTGCATATATAAAGTGAATGAGATCGAACTATTTAATCATTTCACACAAGGGAAGTCACTCGCCCCAATAGAAAAAGTTGAAGATAAAAAAAAAAAAGGCGGTGACATGCCCTTTGCTATGTGGATCATTGGATTTTGTTGTCACAGTGTGTGAAAGAGAGAGAGAGAGAAAAAAAAATTGAACTTTTTGTTGAAGGAAAAAAAAACAACCCATAGCTCGTTGTGTTGGTTTCTTGAGACCCGCACACAGCATGTATTCCGCGCGTGTGTGTAGCAACACACCTGTCTAGGCGCTCTATTTGTCCACACGGACATTTCTCGATGTTACGGCATAAAGACCTGGACACTGCTTGAGGATGTAGTGGTTTTTGTGTGTGTTTGTGAAGCTGTGTCTGCGCTCTGGGCTCTCTGTTCACAGTGCAATAGAGATTTGTTGTTCTAGAGACATCGCAGTGGTGACACTTTCAATGCTATTGACGTGAGAGTTTGAACAGGAATACATGGATTGGATTTGTTTTTAGTTCCCATTGAACTTTCCGATTTGTGACTGATACAGTTGACTGACGCCCTTCCAAGTCATGGCCTCCTTTTATTGGGGGCCACCTGCAAAAGTAAGTCATGTACAGCCAACTACTATTAGGGGCCACCTGCTCAATAACCTATCCAATACTTGTTGATACTTATTTTATTGCACGCTGACTCGATTTCAATTATTCAAACGCAGAGAGAAAAAAGATTTACAACATAACAAGTTAAGTTGAATCTCAGTAGATTTTCACTTTTATTGGTAAATAAAAAATAACTGTTATATTTCCAGTATTGAAACACAGATAAGAGGGACAAAGAAATACAATGTAACATGTTGATTCTTGAGTTTCAGTAGATATTGACTAAAACGATAATCGCTTTAATTGCTTCATAAAAATCAAAATTTTGTCCAAAATTAAAACCTTATGACGTGGTGGCATTTGATGTTTGTATAGGGTGTAGCGTGCATCTAATTAGACTTAAGACACAATTAACAAGGTTACAAAAGACAGTTTGTGTGGAAACACAAACTCAAAATCGGCCCCCGAAGTGGTCCACCCAGGCAGGCTTCAATATTTTCAGAAAGAACATCCAAATGAAATTATATCAAAGACAAATGACGGAGAAGAATGGAGAAAGAAGGTTGACAGATCTTGTGTAGTGCCCCTACGGTCCAGCAGATCAAAGGATAGGTGAAAGTGAATGTTAAGTTAGATGTGAACCTAGCCTAACTAGTTCCCCTTTCAGACCTTGTGGTCTATAGGGCAGATAATGTAAAGTTAATCTGTTTTTGTGGTCTACGGTTAACGAGGGTGTCATGTAGCCAGCACAACGATCAACCGCCTTTACTTTTCCCCAACTAATGTCAGGTATCCATTAGAGCTGAGTGAACTCAGAGGCGCCAAAAGATTCCGAAGTTGAAAATCCCAGTTTTCACCAGGATTCGAACCCGGGATCCCTGGTTCGGAAGCCAAGCGCTTTACCGCTCAGCTACCGCGCCTCCCCTGGCCTAACTGAAGTCTATAATTGTTGTAATTGTTTTGAAAATGCTCAATCTTTTATTCGAGAGAAAAAAAAACTCCAAAAATTAAAAAAAAAAGGGAGAAGAAAATGCAGTTTACAAGATTACTATTTGTTTTAAATTATGTCTAACTTATAATGCATACCAAATAGATTTTTTGTCTTAAAAAAAAAAAGTAAACATTTGTTTGTGTGTAAACATAGTACTTAGTATACAAAAAATCTACAACCGTTTGCATAAATGTGTTATAAATATGGTGTGTACTGGCTTCCCCTAATAAAGAGCCACAAGTGTTTTTGTGTTTAATAGTTAGCAGTTGTAAAAGTGGTGTATTTTTTATAAAAAAACTGCATGCATAAGTGATTTAAAAAATTAGATTTTTCGCTTTCAGAAAAGAAAAAAGTAGCAGTTACATCAGAACTTTGAATGGACTAAAATATTGTGATGTCGGATTTTCACTATCTTTTCTAGTTTACGAGATCTAAACGGGAGAGACGGACAGACATTTCACACAAAACTAATAACGTCTTTTCCACTTTCGGGGGCCGCTAAAAAAGTGTTACTATAAATAGTTGCTGTACAAAGTTGATGGGGACCTAAGATGAAAGGTATTTCTTGAAAGTTTCCTGCTAGTCTCACTTCCTGTCTATAGCATGGTGTTCAGGTTTGAGTAGAGTTGCATATTAAAGATAGATAGAATGTACTCGGACTGTACCAACGCTACTCGTTGATTAGGGAAGGTGAACAATCTCAAGACGTCTGTGAGCAATGAACTTCTCTGTGATCTGTTCTTTTATGGAATCACGGATTTGTTTTGTTGTATTTAATAGAAAAATAAAAGAGTCTTGGAAATCATAACAAATTCCAAGTGCATTTCATAAAGCAGTCTGTAAAACCGCCATTCAGTGACCAGTGTCCAACCAAGCTCTTAATAGGCTACATGTTCTCAAGCTTCTAGATTCTTGTTTTTATTTAGTGCCATGTCTTCATATTGTTGGACTGGTCGTTTTGGAAGCTATGTGGACTGTTAGCCCCATGGTCCACAGGTCGAATCCTTCTCATTTTGTTTGCGGTTTCAAAGGTTTTGATTAGGTGACGTAACTAATCGTCTGCTCGTGCGAATGGCTTAAAGTCTTTAAACAAATGCTAAAAAGGTGCGTAACTCCAAACCTAACCCAACAGTTAATAAACAACTAAACTTGCAGTTGTTTCAATGGGACCCCTTTGTAATTAAATTTATTCAACCTTAATTTAATTACTATAAATATTTAAAATATTAAAAGCCGTCTATTATTCTCATAAATGTAAACAAAAAAATGTTATTAACAGTGTTATCATAGTGTTAAGTCCTGCCTCTTCTGTTCTTTCTCCATACACATTTAAATAGTAACCTGTTTGTATGGTCTTCTATAGGTCTACATATCTCTATAACCTCAGTGCATAGACGGTCATGTCACTAGCTTTAATATCATCTCGTCATGAAGGCTCCCTAGTTTTTGGTCCCTCTGGACGGATTCAATAATAGCTAGGTGAACCACTCTTGTTCCGTTTGCAGTGACACGAGTATGTCAGTGTCATGTCATCATGCCACTGACACGTCATTCATGGTCACAGAATGTGTGTATTTTATATATTTCTGTGATGTGGGGGGGGGGGGTTCAAACTGTTATCAGTTATCATTTGTTTACATGAAATAAAGTTGGTAGCGCCTCTTGTGCATTCTAGTAATTTTCCAAATGTCATTCTTAAGGCTATTTTTTTCCAGCCTAAAATCTGGTGTCAAGAAATAAATGCTACGCTAAGTGACTTCGTGTGTTATCTGATAAGTAGCGTGGACTTTACTACTAGATCAATCACAATGACAATGACATTTGAAATGATTCATACATTTGGAATGTCAACAAAGAAATCACAACAAAAAAAATAAATAAAAAAATAATAACAATTAAAAATTACAATAAAAAATGACAATAAAATAATACAACTTAATTTAGCAGATCAAGCAGATATCTTGAAAGTAAGATTTGTTGTTAGATTTTACTGTGTTGAGAATAGCTTTCACAATTATTGATCTAATTTTTAGGAGCATGTGAATTAGTCCTGAATTTTTTTCTTTTTAATCATGTTTCTGACTTCTTGTCGTGACCATTCGCATGTTTCTGACTTCAATACTATCACAATGGTGATAGTCAAACTCGCGATTAACCTTTTCCACTGTGTCAACTGCTTGTTTTGATAGACACAATAAGGTCTCCAACTGTTTCTAAATTAATCTGATTGACCTATAACAGCCAGTCCTAAAGGCATCTAATAATGTCTGCGAGTATTTTTAAAGCCCACGAATGAGGAATGAGGTCACAGATGCTATCTGGATTGCTCGCTTACGTCATCTCGTAGTGATTCAAAAGATATGGATCCAAAGTTTATAGGACCGGGTGACGGTATAGGTCCTGATAACTCTAATTGACTTGGAAGGCTCTGGTCGTGACCATATTCGCAGGTCCGCAAATCGATTCCTCGTCGGGCTATCTTTTTGGACATATTCTCATCACCTTCTTCTGTCAACGACGATGACAACAAATACGCCTTAATGCTGCTAGTCAATATTACATGTTATGATTCTTTATCATTTACCTCAACACTAAAGCTTTTGACTCCATTTTTTTATTTCTTAGTGTAAACATGGTTACTCGCCAGTTGTGACTGACATTCCATTGTGATTGATAATGTTTCTGTTGCTTGCACCTTCCGTCTGAACCAGAAATTGAAACAAGAAAAACATTCATAATACTTTTTTTTTAAAAGACATGCCACCTATATAGCGATTGTTTTTCTCTTTAAAATTAATGAATGTTACATTTAAAAACATTGTAACATTTTTATCCCACCCGCTTCCCTTTTATCCCCATAAGAGACTCCTGGTTAACCGAATGTCTATAGATCTACTACACTTTATAATATTCTAATGATAGGCCTTTAGATTTAGACTTAAAAGACTACTCGCAAAACTTTCCTGAACATTAGTTTATTAAAACTCTTTTTAACCAACACAGCTTTACGTTCGGAAATTCCCGAAAGCGACAGTCCTCTCAAAACGTTATAGAAGATCTCAACACTGACCTGCAACGTCACAACCAGTGGGCGGTTGAGACCAATAACTTGTTTCCATGTCATACATAGCTGTGATCTGGCAACGAGCTATTGGTTTAAACTGCCCACAGGTTGTGACGTTGCAGATCAGTGTTCCGGCCTTCTACAACGATTTGCCTCACTCAAAACCGATGTTGGACGTAGTCCTAGACGTATATATGTCTATGTACATATCTAAATCTCTAGCCAAAGTTAAATTTAATTTTTTACTTGAAAAGGATAACGGCCAGACCTGAGTTTTCCCCGTGTGGCCAACGAGCTAGTAATTCTTTTCTCAGCAATATACATCAACTGTTAAATTTCTAGAGAAATCGTTAGAGCCAGTTTTGATATCAACTGTCCATGTTGGTTACTGGCTGGTTCCAGACTCCACGAAGTTCTGACTTGAATAGAGGTATTGCGAAAAAGTTTCCAAACTTGATTTTGTGTATAAATAATGAAATACACGAGTCTGGCGCAAATACGATTTTTTTAGGCCTTCCCTACTCTAGTTGATGTTTTAAATTGTAGGCATCCTGTATGAGTAGTCACATCTAGTCTTCGTATATTTCCTGGTCACTTGCTCAGTCAACTGTGTCAAGTGAACGTGCCGTTCTGATTGGTTACACTTGACCCTTGACCCGCTGACTTCATTAGCACATTCTTGTAAGCATTAATCTGATAACAAACTTGACGTTAGCTGATAGAATACATTCTTCCAATTCTCGTCTGCTTTGTTTCACCCATTGGCGGTCAGAGATGTGATTTAGATTGAGTTCATTAAGTTGGGTATTAGCTCATCCTTCATTGGTCAGACTTGTTTCGATATTTCACGTGATTTTTTCTTATTATGCACGTCACGTCTTCATTTGGGAGTGGATTTTGTAAGGATATAGTTGAATTTACTTGCTGCTCACTGTTTGAGGATAACACTGGGGCTCTGAAGAATCTGCATTTTGAGCATTGATTTCCTCTTTGATTGAGTTTAAACTTTAAACAGACATAGACTTACCACGCGGGCTGATCGGCACATATGGCGTCCAGCTCTCTCCTTTGAGATTGTTTGCAAGTGACATCCTCCGCAGCCTCCCCAGACTCTTCCCAGCTCGTGCCTACAGATATTGTTTTCCTCTTTTTGACCTCCATGTTATGGTGGTCGCAGGAGAAAGCCTGATATTGTCATACCTTTGTTTCAGTCTCAGAGCCTGACATTAACATTACATTGTCATACCTATGTTTCAGTCTCAGAGCCTGACATTAACATTGCATTGTCATACCTATGTTTCAGTCTCAGAGCCTGACATTAACATTGCATTGTCATACACATGTTTCAGCCTGCTCGTTCAAGGGAGATACAGAGAAGGAGGACAGCTGTTGTCACTTATGATCCTCATCAAGCTGGACATACCTTGGAGTATGATGATCAGGGCACCATGAGTGACTTAGAGCTGCCCTCATTCCAGAGGGGAGGATTCACCAGAACCAGCCTACCCATAGTCAGGAGCGCCTCCACCTCACTGGAAAGACCTCTAGGTAAGGAATAGATCAAATGTGGTGACAGTTTCATACATAAATAAAACTTAATAAATTCGTAGTGTATTTTAGTTTAGATTAACTGATGGCAATAGCATTTCAATACTGATAAGTCTAGTTTCTATTTCAGGGCTGGTGTTTCTTGTCTATGGTGATCAGACCAAGAAGTCTCTGCTGCCCAATGAGATTACTACACTGGACACAGTGAGGGCATTGTTTGTGAGGGCATTCCCAGATCTGAACCTTGAGATGTTAGAGAATCCAAGGAAAAAAATCTACCTTCTAGACCCAGCTACTAATATTTACTTTCAACTGGAAGATCTCGCGTATGGATATGTTTGTTTGTTTGATTATCATTCTAAATATTTAAAATATTCATAATTAGAAAACCATATTTTATTTTAGTTCTCAAAGGTAAATAATTGTTTTGTTAAACTTAAAAAATGCTGTACTACTCATCCACACCAAAGTTCATAAATCTAAGTCCAGCCATTCTGTGGAAGCTTGGTTTAAGTGTTTGCTGATTGGAATTGCCAGAAATATTCAAATGTAATTTAGGCTAGTCTACTGGCTTCAAATTAAACAGAAGCCCCTGAGATGACCCAGTCTTAAATGAATACCTAGTGTCAACTGTTTGGCATTGATCTTATCACCTTTGATCTTTGGCATTGTGCTTATCACAGATGAATTCAATTGAAGCCTGACCCACTATTGGTCACAATATCCTTTGATCTTAAATTGATCTTGACCAATGATCTTCTGTAGAAACTAGTGAAATTAACTTAAATGACCTATAAGTCTAGTTAACTGTATAAATGTATAAATGTTTTTAAAATACTTTTATACTTTCTTTTTAGTGAGATCAAGGACAGGTCAGTGCTAAAGATTCATGAGACTGACAATGATGAACCCCAAAGGGTCAGAGAGAAGCAGGAGGTCAGAGGTCGTACAGTGCAGATGCCAGTGTCTCGCTCACACTCAAGGGGTCCCTTTGGTGATGTCCCTGCCACAGCACTTGATGTAAGTCAAATCTAGAGGAAAAAGTGTCATGAACTTGAGCTGCTGTTAGCTCTTTATAAAAGTTTGTTCTGATTGGCTGGTGAGGATTATTTGTTTGTTTTAAATGCTTTGGATGTTCCGTCAAAGCTGAAAATAATCTTCATCCTAGTCCAAACCTCCTGAAGGATGACAGGTGGGGGTGACAGCAGGCAGGGTATGAACTAGGGACCATTGAGATGACAGAACAACAGTCCAGCGCACATACCACATGACCAATAAGTTGAATCATGGTCCATTTTATATCTAGCAAGTTATTAGCAAATACATTTGCTTTCTATTTTGTGGAACAATGTGTGCTGTGAATGCTAAACTCAATAAACTAAAAGGTCCTGATGCTGTAAATAGCCCACATCAGATATCTGTAGTAAATTTAAAAGTTTGGACTATCAAGTTGATTTTATAATGACCCATCACAGATGTAAAATCTAAACACTACTCGTGTGGGATCTAGGTGCAAGGCCTAGTATCTTCAGACATTAAATTTGCTATATATAGATATAGACTTGACTATAAGATAAAGATTTGGCTATAAGATATAGATTTGACTTATCTTGCTTGGTTTTTCTGACTCCCTTTTATGGAATTACTGAGAAGTAACGGACGTTTGACACTTGGTAACACTCAACATCTTACTCCAGCCAACTGCTGGCCCATCACTTATACATCAATGATAACATGGCCACTACTTGGTTGTGCAAAGTAGTTCACTCAGAGTTCATTCTTGAGCTGCATACAACAGCACCCTGCTAATAATAAAACTTGTCTTCAAGTCCAAAGACTTGGAGTGCTGTATTTCTAGTGGCTATGCAGTCTTAGCTGTGATCTACATATTTAGCCACATCCATTACACACATAATAATTGTCTGCCAGTGGTCAGTTTAGGGCCTCTTTCCGCCATCTACGTCTGTGCCTGGCAGTAGATTTCCTACTTATCCCAATACCACCATTAAAAATTGCACACAAAAGCACCCAGCTAAGATTCTATGACACTTTCTTAACATCCTGTTATATAAGCCAATGCCATTAGGATTAGAGTCTTATTAAAGTAAAATTGTCAATAAAGAATCATCTACTTCATGATTTATGTTGTTCATCTCCAGGTGGTCAAGTCCCACTCACTTCCACCTCAGGTGTCTCACAACTACCAGGAGCTAATGCAAGAACAGCAAAACCAGTGGGAGAGGCGGTCACGGTCTAGAACCCCAGAACCAGCTGACCGTCCTCGCTCGCTATCAGCTGGGTCATCATCACGACAGAGGTAAGAACAAATGACCTTCAGTTTTATTTACGAACTTATGTTTAATGGCAATTTTGAAGATCTCTGACCCAGATTGACCCTGCTGCTCAAATTGTATGTGCAGTTGAATCTGGTTAATCAGACTACCAGTTAATTGGAGCAGCTGCTTTTTAAAACCTAAAGTACTGAAACAGATGCAAATTAATCAGCTGAACCCATTGAATTGTACTAGATGGTTATCAAGACCAAGATGATTGCATCTCGATGTGGTCTGATTAACTTAATTTAACCATAGCTGAAGCTCAGCTGAATAGACGATTGTCAGTTTTATTTTTAAAGTTAATGGATAGTTTGTTTTCGTTTGATTACTTTGTTTATTGACTTACATCTCAATAATGATTCAACAGATTTTCACACTCTCCTGATAGGCTGCCCACACCAGAACGTGCACCACTGAACCCGATTCCTGAGAACAGACAACTCCTTCCTGGCTATCAGGATCCAGGGAATTATTATGAACCAGTAGGTCCTGCTGCCCACAGAGGTCCTTATCCAGCCCCTGTATATGATGTCCCTGCCTCCTACCAAGGATACCCCCCAGCTTCTCCTGGTATTTCCCAACAGACCTACCTAACACGCAGCACGAGAGCCCCTCCATTAGCCCTTCCTCAGCGAGCTATTGGCCCAGCGCCAGATCCAAGTAAGTTCATAAACATCTTTTTACACTTTCAGGGGAATGTGCTTTTAATATTATTTATTTCTTCTCAATTCTGGCAGAGTTATGTTTGCTTGTTGATTCTGACATTTTGGTGTTTCGAAGTCATTGTCTTGGCCTGTCACAGCTGTGCTTGTCTGTCATAACTCAATCCATTTGTTTATATTGTCATGCACATCAACAAAACATTCAACTTCAGTGCATCTCACATCACGTTGTCTATGCTTCATGGATACTTTTTCAGTTCAGTTTGAGCTTGCTTTAAGTGTTTTTCAAATTCAATGAAATCTTTATCAAATTCTTTGACTTTATATCTACTTTTATTAATTATATTTTTTATGGATCAAACTTTTGGCAATAATGAAATAATTTAAATGGCACAATTTGAGAAACACTGAATGCCATGCTTTTTGGAATTAAGTTCAAAACTAGTGGCATGCTACACATTTTCATAACAATTAGGAGAAGCAGCAAGGCTTGGTAACAGACAGGGTCTGCCCTATGCACCAAATACACCAAATGGAACCTACCAGCAGCGGTCACAGAGTTTTCGCATTCCAGCCTCAGAGCGAGATGGCACAGATTTGGTTAGATCGCATTCTGTGGCGCCATCTGATGACACAACAAGGTAAGACTACTAGAACATTTTCTTGCAAAGCATTTTTTAGTTTAATTTTGTAAATATTGTCTTCTGTTCTATTTTATAAATTGTGTACCAAACAGAAGGAATTGAAGACATATTGAATCACATTTTGTTATTTTGTACTTAATTATATTATTATTTAACACACTGAGTAAAGATGCTCTTGGCTTCTGAACCGAGGGGTCTTATTTTTTATTCTGGGTGAAGAGAAGGATTTGCAATCTCAGGATTTTTAGGGTGCCCGAGTCTAGCCAACTCTTATATATAATGTTTGCTGGCCACATGACACCCTTGTTAACTGTGGGCCAAAGAAACAGATAACTTTTCATCTTTTACTTAGATCACAAGGTCTGAAAGCGTTGATTTGACTTACTTTTTCTATACTGAATATCAGTTATGTTTTAATTTTCTGTCTGATCTTATCTTATCTTACACCTCAATACTACTAGATATTCATATGATTTGAGCATTAAACAAATATAATGACTTTATTACCCTTACCTGTTAGATTGTACAATGTACATTCTTCTCTTCTGTAATAGTATATTTTTTTCAAAGTTCTCTAGTTACGTAGTGCAACAATTTAATCATGAATTCATTGAATTATTAATGCTGATCCAATTCTGACAATAACTCCCCATCTCATCAATGGATCCTATTCCATTTGTTTTTATTGTGTGATAAGCCACACTGGATTAAGAGAAGACATTTACTAATTAGCTTGAGTGTTGTATATAGTTGTCTGGTATTCATTGGTGGATTAGACTCACAAGTGCGTTGAGCCTCTCCTGAGCTGAAGTTGTTTGTTTCCCAATCTCATTTTCACAACGCTGTGGTCTTTAGAGATGCCGTCAGGACTTTGGAAATTTGAGTCGAATTTATGTCACTCTACAAGGTTCTAATGATATAATCTTTTAATTCTGATAGTATTTAAGTTTATAGCTGTAGGTTAGTCAGTGGATATGGCATTCAATAAATGTGGTAGTCTTCATAAAGCTTGTATGTATTACAGGTAGGCGGTGGAGAACTATCTTTCAAAGGTTGTAAGATTAAATTCAGTAGATTTGTTCACAAGTTAGGTTTTATAGAAAGTTGGCAACTTACCACTTTATAATCACTTTTTCATTTAGATTTGTATCTGTTGATGTTGGAATACTTCACTCTTACCATTTTAAAGCTGCAGCCAACTTGATGAATTTCTACCTTAGATAGTACATACTTGTTTGGCCTCTTTGTATTAGTATTTATTGGTAGTCAATGTTTTGTTTAGTTGGTTAATTTTTTTCCCTTTCAAAATGCCAACAATTTCTATAATGTTTTTTTAACATTTTTAGCATCAAGTCAAAATATAATTTAAAAAAGTAAATATTTTTTTTTTACTAAATCAAAAGAAGAATCATCAGAGTTATTTATTGTAAATAATAGTTTAACTATCTACTATTCTAGCTATTGACTTACTGATTTACTTGACTTATTACTTTTGACTGCAAGTTGTGTTGCAACAGTACTTTGTATTGGTTTCTGTTCTTGGCTATTGCTTCAGTTGGGTCCATGTCCATCCTGCCATCAGTGGCTTCCCTGTCTACAGATCTCCTTCATGTTTGCCTTACTCTCCCAGCCTTGCTCTCTTCTTGTGGGTTCCAGTCCAGAGCCTGCTTTCTGTTCTTCTTGGTCCCAACCCAGCCCCATTAGTATTTTTATCTTGCTCTGTTTGCCAGGTTGTTTTCCACAGACTGTTTGTGATTTCATTTAACCATCTAACACCCATTTTATGTTGGAAATGTTTGATGGTGAATACCTGGAGTTTGTCTTTCCTAGTCATTACTCTGCAAGTCTCTGCTTTCACATTTGTAATGAACATGCAGAATTTATTTTGTGTCTAACATTTATTTCATATAGAACATTGTTTAAACCTTCACATTTTGAAATATTATCAACACTTGTTCTTGTTTTCTTGATGGATAAAGTAGGAATCGTATTGAAAAGATGGAGCAGCAATTGGCAAGCCTAACGGCTTGGGTTCACTACCAGAAGGCAGATGGAGTGAAGGCCCCAGTGCAGCGTCCATCAAGTGCTAGCAGCTTGTCTGACAGCTCCGAAACTTTCCCAATATCTTCTGCAAGTAGTAAGTAGCCCCCCAGGCAGTGAGTCTCAGGCTGTAAGATGATGTTACCTCCCATGACCACTTCTGTTGTGTGACACTCTGTTGTCCTAGTAATTTGTGTGTTTGAGAAGATTTGTTTCAGATTGTATTTTGCATCTTGTTGCATGTTGACCTGGTTCTTGAGCTGCTTTTCATTTCCAAATGCCAGATATTTTTGTTTTATTAGCAGAAATAAATCATATATTTTATGTTACATAAAATTAGTCATCTACTAAATTTTCAGCAACTTAGTGTTAATTTGGTAAATTAATTTGTATAAATATTGGAAACATTTAGTTAAAGATCCATCTGTATGTTCCTTCAGAATAATCAATATTGAAACAAGCAAAAAAAAAGGGGGCCACTTTTTAAAATATAAACTTTATGACCAGAAGAGATAATGTACACATTTCAGTCCATAATTAAAATGTCAAATAAATTAATGTCCACAATTAACTTCTTTTGTTCAGCATCATAAATTATACAAAGGAATGTGAATGACACTATGAATAGATTGTATTTCTATGGAAGTAGCAAGAAAACGTTAGCTCCTGAAGTATTTGCTATTTAAGATCTTTATAATACAGTTCAATAGTTTCAATTTCATTAGGTTATCACTCCCTCTGAGTTATTTCTGGATTTTTCATTTAGGTCTACACAATCAGGGCTCTATTAATTATCCAATTTACCAAATGTATTTCAGTTCACTTATTGGAACCAAAATAATTTCCTATTCTACATTCCAACTGTATGGCTAATTGAAGGCATGACTGAAGTGTCATTGAACACATTGTTACACTTTAGTACCTTTGGTTTATTCAGCTCAATACTTTTGTATTTATCCACATTATATATCCTTGACTGATCTTGTCTACAACATGTTGAACTAATAACACATAATAGATTGTAGCCTGCACTGCTAAAGTTTTTTATTTAGAAAATCTGCTAAAAATAAATGTAAATCTCAAAAAATATTTTTTATATTTTATATTAGATATTAGAATCAGGTTTTACATTTTGCTAGAGAATTATTTTTGTATTATTTTTTTAAGAAAAGGGATTTTCTTTTCTGTGTGCATATTTATACACAAATTTTCTGAAGCATTATTTGAACTAACAGCTTTGATGACTATAATTTCTCACCATATTTTCAGAGCACAAAGGAGTCCGAGCTCCCATTTCGACTGTAGCTACTACAACTAACCATGTAGTCAGATCGCAAGGTCTTAATGTTTTCCTTTTTTGCTCAATATTTAATATTTTGTGTGTGTCTAATTTTTTGTGTGTGAATTCCTTTTTGTTGGTTAACACTTTGATTGCTTTGGCTTTTTTTTTTCTTCTCTTTTCTCTATTCTTTTATTTTATTCTTCTCAATGGGTTGTCATTGCTGTACTTTAGGTTTAGTAGATTACATTTTTATTTATTTCTTCAATGATGGGAAAGGCTTCTAGGTTTTAAGAACAATAAGCTGTCAGAAAATTTACAATCAATCAATAAAAAAAAAATTTATTGAAAAAACTCTTCTGTCCAGAAAGAATGTTTTCAAAATAAAAGATTTAATAGACTTAAGATCAGCTGAACACATTGAAACTATCTTTACAAGTCTAAATCAAAATGAGTTTTTTAAAAATTATTAGTAGTACTCTGTGTTTCGTAAGTTTATTATTTATATATGGCTTCTATATGGATTTTGTAGGGTTGCAATTTGGTTTATAAACTTGGCATAGTTTTTTTTTTAATTTATACTGTTAAATTTAATTGGTTAAAATTAACATACTTTTATTATTCTCTGTCACATTGCATACACAAAAAAGTAAATTTAGAATTCATGGCCATGTTGAAACTCTTTAAAAATATATAGCCTAATATAATGACATAATTTACCATAGAATCGAATTCTAGTTGTAAAAAGACGTTTTAATTTATTGATATTACAAAGTCACCACATCTGGATCTAGTTATAGTTACAAAATTTTTAATAAGTCTATGTAGGTCCAGGTAACTAGTTACAGCAGTATAATCATGTTGACCATTGATGCAATTTGTAATCACAAACCAAAGATGAAATGTTTACATAATCAACAATACAAATGTAATGCATGACAGATAATGGTTGGATTATATTTTATTGTCTTCAGTTTTTTTCTTGGAAGTTTTCCTCCCTCTGTTTAGTTCCTTTTTGATATTTGTTCTCTAAACATCAGGGCTTGACTTTTATATCATTTTATGTTCTAGCTTAGTAGTTTTGATTTATTACTTGATGTAAAATTGAACAAACTGATTGCTTAGAACATTTTCTATTCCTGAACTTAGTAGCGACACAAAATGTCACAGTTAAAAGAAAAAAGATTGTCTCATGTTTCCGTAGGTCTATCTGATATTCCTGATGGCTATCAAGGCTCCTCAGGAATCAGCTCAAGGGAGTCTACTCCACTCAGTGCCCAAGCAGAAGTGACAGTCAAACTGGCACAACTTAAATCTGACCTCCATGTGCTTCGAAGACAGCAGCAGCTGAACATGGAGGCCATGAAAGAGGAGTTTCTGGCAGTTGGGAATCAAATAAAGGTTTGTGCATGGGTCTAAAAATAACTTTTTCCCAAATTTCTGAACATAAATGTCAATGTAGATTCTGTTGAGTCCAGCTGAATGTTTCAAAGAAGCTGAATTGAATTTCTGGTTGCAGAAAGTTCTTTCGTCTGTTCCTGAATCTGAAAATCAACTCAACTTCCACAACAGAAATGAAGTCACATTGGCCAAGCACTCTTATAACCAGGAGAAAGAAAAGGTCCACAAGGAACTCAGGTAGTTAGAGACATGACTTGACGCCATGACTTTGACTCCTTGAGTTGACACCATGAGTTGACTCCATGACTTCATGACTTGATGACATGACTTGACCTAACATACTCTACTTTGTACATGCTCAAGTTACAATCTGATTTCACACGGTGACATTATGCCCTGCCAACTTTTATTGTATTCCCAGTGACTTGGAAGCCAGTGTAGAAGAATTGCGCACTGATGTCCTGTCCAGGCAGTGTCGTGTCAATAGTGTGGATGTGGAAGGGATGGCCTTATTGTTGAGTAATGTCACCAAATCATTGGCGGAATTAAAAGGTATTTTGTTAAGACTTGTCTAAAATAATACATCTGAAGTTTTATTTATTTCATTTAAGAGAAATATTTTACAATTATTACAAGGAAATCAATTATGTTTGAAATAAAAATCCTAAAATGCTTCAATCTGTTAAGAGAAAAGCTACCCATAAGTTCTAGAAGTTTTGACAATTTATCTATAAATATCCTAAACCTATTTTTTTTTTAAAGTTAGGGACAGAATAATCATTAAGGTGAAATGAATTCATCATTTGGACAATTTTAAAATGAACTGAATAACTTTCATGTAGTGAAACTTTTATGCTTATATCATTCTCAGGGTGCTATGGTACAATCTCATTTTTAGACCAGCAAAGGGAGGGGGGGTATCTGGGAACTCAGTAAACACAACTCTGCATGAGTCAGGTGTTGAACCTTGAGCCCCTTTGTTAGGTAGTCTAGCTAAGCTCAAGCATACTTAACCTCTCGACAACACATCCCATAGGATCTCAATAACAAAATCTGACACAAATTGATCCAAAAACATGAGGATTTCTCTCGTAAAATGTTCGGATAGAATACAGTTCCACATTACTATGCGCAATCAGGTTATACAGTTCCACATTACAATGAGCAATCAGGTTATACAGTTCCACATTACAATGAGCAATCAGGTCATACAGTTCCACATTACACTGAGCAATCAGGTTATACAGTTCCACATTACACTGAGCAATCAGGTTATACAGTTCCACATTACAATGAGCAATCAGGTTATACAGTTCCACATTACACTGAGCAATCAGGTTATACAGTTCCACTTTACAATGAGCAATCAGGTCATACAGTTCCACATTACACTGAGCAATCAGGTCATACAGTTCCACATTACACTGAGCAATCAGGTCATACAGTTCCACATTACAATGAGCAATCAGGTTAAAGAACAACAAAATATGTTCATTTATTTTCAGCACGTTTTCCAGAACTCCAGAGTCAGTTAAAAAGTGTCATGGATGCTGAGATGAGACTAGTGGTGTCAGAAGAGAAGTAAATACACATTTGATTATATAGGCAATGACAGGCTCAACAGATCCATTTGCTATTTCATCCATTTGCTATTCCATCCATTTGCTATTTCATCCATTTGCTATTTCATCCATTTGCTATTTCATCCATTTGCTATTTCATCCATTTGCTATTTCATCCATTTGCTATTCCATCCATTTGCTATTTCATCCATTTGCTATTTCATCCATTTGCTATTTCATCCATTTGCTATTTCATCCATTTGCTATTTCATCCATTTGCTATTTCATCCATTTGCTATTTCATCCATTTGCTATTTCATCCATTTGCTATTCCATCCATTTGCTATTTCATCCATTTGCTATTTCATCCATTTGCTATTTCTTCCATTTGCTATTTCATCCATTTGCTATTTCATCCATTGGCTATTTCATCCATTTGCTATTTCATCCAATTGCTATTTCCTTCACATATAAACCAAAATGTTTTCTCTATTCTCAGATTTCTAAAAGAAGAGCCAACAGAAATTGAAGGTTGTTTGAAGCGCTGCAAGAAACTGACCAATACACTTTACACCTTAAAAAGGTAAAGACAAGTAAATTTCAAATATCAAATTAAAAAAAAAAAAAGAGAAATATACAAAACAACAACAAAATTTGATTTGAGCATCAAAAACTTGACTTGAATCAATTAGTAGGATTTGCAGGGTGAAATGTGACACAATATTTAAATTTTTTTTTTTTTTTATTTTTTTTTTACTTTTAATTCATAAATTTAATCTGTTAGTATTTTCTGTTTAACCCATTGAGACTAGATCTCTTGACAAGTTCATCTTGCTTTATACCATTGAAACTAAAGCACATGAAAGTTAACAGGCTTGCTCCAACACATCCTTCCAAACTACAACATATATATAGATCTAGTCCCCTTGCCTTAACTTTTATGGCTGAAAGAAAGAGTTTTGTAGATCTAGTCACTAGTCCCCTTGCCTTAACTTTTATGGCTGAAAGAAAGAGTTTTGTAGATCTAGTCCCCTTGCCTTAACTTTTATGGCTGAAAGAAAGAGTTTTGTAGATCTAGTCCCCTTGCCTTAACTTTTATGGCTGAAAGAAAGAGTTTTGTAGATCTAGTCCCCCTGCCTTAACTTTTATGGCTGAAAGAAAGAGTTTTGTAGATCTAGTCCCCCTGCCTTAACTTTTATGGCTGAAAGAAAGAGTTTTGTAGATCTAGTCCCCCTGCCTTAACTTTTATGGCTGAAAGAAAGAGTTTTGTAGATCTAGTCCCCCTGCCTTAACTTTTATGGCTGAAAGAAAGAGTTTTGTAGATCTAGTCCCCCTGCCTTAACTTTTATGGCTGAAAGAAAGAGTTTTGTAGATCTAGTCCCCTTGCCTTAACTTTTATGGCTGAAAGAAAGAGTTTTGTAGATCTAGTCCCCCTGCCGCAACTTAGTTTTTCTGGCTCAATCAGCCAGTTTCATGGCTGAAAGAGTTTTGTTTCTAATAGTCCTAGCTCTCTTTTCACAAACTTGTCATGCTCTAAATGAATAATCTAATCTGTGTATGATTTTCATTATTTAGACTGGCTTCAGTTCAAGACCATCGTCCTTCCCAAGTGCCTCAAATGCCGACTGCTACAAACGCTGTGGACGATGATCAGAAAAATGCCTTACTGGAAAATATTCGTTCTCTAGTTCCTGACCATGATCAGAGAGTGCACCAAATTGAGGTAGGAGATGCCTCGGTTTAGAAATAGTTCAATGTGCCCTGAGTGTTAATATTTAATTAGCAAAACAACTGAAAGAATGTCACTGAATTAAAAAACAATATCTTATCTTTTATTATACATACTTACTTCAAAAAAGAAGATGATTACGTCATAGAGAGAGAAAGATTATGATTGAAAAGTTATTCTATGTAAAAAGTGGTAAAATAGATCTGAAGGTTCAGAGTGATAATTCATTCTCCTTTAATGTTCAATCATAATCTTACTCTGTTTCGTAATACTGATGATGATAATGGAATTTTATTTATCTTATGATTATTAATATTGTTTCTTTGTTCAAAGACTTTGTATCATAAAATTTTTGTTTGTACTCTCTGCCACTTACTGCCTAGATTTAAAAAAAAAAAAGAAAGTCCCCCTTTGAAATCTAAAGATGTGAAGATCATCTGTTTCTAAGGCTGACAAAGGAGTCATGTGGCCAGTACAACTACCTACCTACCACCCTTACTCTCCTCTCCCTAGCTAATGCCAGGTACCCATTAGAAATGGGTGTTCTAAAAATCCAGAATTTCAAACTCCTAGTGTACATCAAGATTCAAACTTGAGACTCCTTGTGCTAGATCACTCAGCACCACGCCCCCAGATTTGGAAGATGGGGCTGTTATTGTTTTATTGCGTTGTTGTTCTCCAAGGTGAAATTGTGTATAAAATACAAGTTTTAATCAACTTCTAAAACTTCATTTCAGTGTTAATTTTGTTTTAAAAAAATTTGCATATTTAAAAGTATTTTTTTATTCAAATACATTACAATGATCAACATTTTTTTTCTCTCCAACTTGACAGGCAGCAGAGGCAGCAAGAGAAAGAAAGAAAAAAATTAGCACTCAGCAAGAGGCATTAAAGTTTGGCAAAACATTGGAACTTGCCTCTAAGAACTTGCGCCCTCCATCTGCCACTGGGGACAGAATCCAAGACAGTGGTCAGCCTGTAGCAGAGGATCAGGGGTCCAGTAAGCCAGCTATAGCTGCCAAGCCAGTCTTGGCTCAGGTAACAACATCCATGGCAGTCAGTTTGCCCTACACAACTATCGCCTCTGTGGCCAATGTGGCCTCTGTCAAGCCTTCTTTCTCCACTGCACCATCTTCATCAAAACCCATAGAAAAACCCACAGCCACAGTGTCAGCTATGACATCCAGTGTTTCAGACTCTGTGACCACTACGGCTGCAAAGCCCACAACAGAGACAACATCTGTTCCATATATGACAAAGAGTGCTGCTCTGACGGAAACAACCGGGCGCCTGTCAAGTATTTCTGGTGGCTCTGATGGCATTAAAGTGGGCTCAGACACTCTGAAGAAAACTGAGCCCAGTATTTACACCTACCAAGTTTGTGGCCCAGTCAATCCAGTGATACCTTTCCCACCCATGTTCAAACCCACATCTTTTGAGTCCACAGACAAAAATGGCACTAGCAGTAGTGAAAAAGTTCAAACGCTGGCCAAGTCCTCAGAACCAGTTGTTGAAAAATCTGAGACCAAAAAATTATCAGTCTCCTTTTCTGAGTCATCTCCAACATTTATTCCAGATGAACATTCAGATCCCTACAAAAATACAAATTGTACTGATTCTGAGAAAACTGATCCGACTTCAGAGAAACAGAGTTCCATACAAAGTAGTCAGTCTGTTCAGAAACCTGTTGACTTAGCCACACAGAAACAGGCAGCACGCAGTGCATTCTTCAGTTCACTGAACAGCCCGCCAACTTCACCCACTATGAACTCCCCCAGCAGGAACTCGGCAAGTCTGGATCCTGGCCCAGTCATTACTCCAACTGGAGTGGTAGGCAAAATCGGCACAGGGCCTACCATTAATCTGGTTTTAACTGGTTGTGCCAGCCCCAAATCCCCAACCAGCCCTGGAACTTTCACAATCTCTCCACCCAAAGAAATTTTCTATCCTCCAGTGGAAATGAGAAGACCCTCTCCAAAAGCATCGCCCTCCAGGGATTTACTGAAATTGAATTCAGAGAGCAGATCTTCTGGGAGTGACACGTCCGACTCTTCACAAACAGACGGAAAAAAGAAAGTGCCACCTCCTCCCCCACCACGTAAAGGAAGTCGTCCAACTTCAGCTAGTGTTGTGAGTCCGACCTTCAAATCTCAAGACATGCCTCGGTTTGTTGGTGGAGTTTTGGGACAACATAGATTATCTGGTGGACCTTTATCATCAACTCCTAAACCAATTTTCGCTCAAAGACCTTTGTCCAAATTTGAAAAAGACATTTCCTCAGGCTTGTATGCTAATATCAACAAGGTTGAGCCACCAAGTCAGGCTGGCTCAGTCCAGCAGCGTCTCAGTGAAGCTAATGTTCAAAAGCCTGAAAGTGATAATAACAATATTTATGATGCCTCGATACCGCCCCCTCCTTCTGTGACCATACCTTTTGACCGGGAGGAGCGAGGCAGCAGCAGTGACAGTACGAGCAGCAGCTCTGGCACTTCAATGGGATCCCAGCAGAGTGTAGTTTCTGTGGTCCAGTCTGCTTCGGTCAACTACAGGCCTGTGACAAAACCAAAACCTGATCCTCCGAGACGTCAGTCAAGCTTGTTGTCTAAATTCACAGGAGACAAAGATGATAAGCTTAACAATGGCAATGCCAACTTGAATGGTGTAGACTTGTAGCAATATCCTGCTTGCTAATTGTTGCATTCTGGACATTTTCAAGTGCTGTGGCTAGATTCTATAGAATTTGTTCATGTGAAAACAATTGTCTCAGCGTGTACTAGTATTTTAAAAAATCTTATTTTGGTATTCCAATTCAGTTTTGTATTCTAAGATGTGAACAAAATGCTTTGTTTACTTACAACTGGCCTTTAGAACAAGCAATGAGGGGTTGATGCTTGCTACATTTTTTGTATCATAGAATGGGGGGGAAGTCTTGTATTGGGCAGCAATAGGTCTAAGTAAACTGTATAACAATGCCAAGAGCTAATTATCAAGTGGAACAGTACTAGCTACTAGATTGGCTACTTAGTTGAACAGTACTAGCTACTAGATTGGCTACTTGAACAGTACTGGCAGCTAAAATATCAAGTACTGTTCATTCTACGAATGTTGGAAAGTTTGTTTCTAATTTTGTTTCATTGATTCTGACAATGTAACTTTTGTGTTGTTTAATCAAGAAGCAGCATGGCTGTGTGTGTGTGTGTTAAAGTCATTACCCTTATGGAAAGTGCTAGAAGTTCTAACTTTGACAGAAATGATTTGTTTCATTATTAAAAAATTTAGCATTCATTTATAAATATTGTGTCTTGTTCCTATGAATTGATTGTTGTAAATATTTCTCTGTGGTGTATGGCATGTCTTGAGAAACTAATTAGCAAGAGGGAAAGATGTTAACATATTCAAGGCAGTTCTATTCCTGAGTTCCAGTCATTTATTCAAGTTGTGTTTGCTCATTTCTTATATTATGAATATATAAAATTCTTGTGTGAAATCAATAAAATACATTTCTTCTAACGAATATTTTCAGTGGCGAGTTATTTGGCTAACATAATTGGTTGGAAAATAGAGCAATAAGGGAGAGAAATTTACATATGACTTGTACCGGTACAGTTCAGTTTGAAAGCCCATCTGACCACTATTTAAACAAAAACATCAATATAATGGATGATGCCTGCCTGGTCGTGCAAAGCTGGACTCATTTGGTCATATTGATGGTTCTGCCCACTGTCATGCCCTATCAACATGCAAGAGGTTTCAACTAGGAAGGAACATTAGAAACATTTTTTTTTTTATATTATAATGTAACTTCAGAATTCACATCTTCACAAATTATTCCATGAAAAAAAATTAAAACCGGGTCTTCTGTTGTGGGATAAATTCAAGCAACTGAAATTAAATTTCAGTAGGGGAAAAACTGCAGGTCCAATCTTGAACTAAAATGATAACCCAGTCAACATTTTTGATCCTCATTAAGTTAAAAAGCTTCAATGCAAATTAAATGTTTTCTTAAAAACAGATAAACATTTTATTAGGGATTTTAAAGGTAAACTTTAAATATATTTTTCTTTCTTAGCATTTCAATGGACCTCATTCACCAATTGTAAACAAACATTTAGCCACGTGATATATCTAATTATCTTCTATACAAATTATGTAATCCATAGTGGCTGTCATGTGATACATATTTTTCATTGTTTTATCAATATTATGACATGGCTAAATGTGTTTATTTACTATTGGTGAATGAGGTCCATTATTAAACTTCTATTTACATTCTTAGAGCACTAAAATACTGGGGCCTAGAAATAAAAGATGTGATAGGGACAAAGTTTGGACATCAAGAGAGATTAGTGCAAGATCCCTTGTTCCCAACTAATAATTCTTATTGGCAAAGCAGCTGAGAAAACTGATTTGAAATTGAACCCTTTATTCTTCAAGACTAAATAGTAATAGTCTTCAATGATCATCAATATAACTTTTTCAGCTTGACAAGTCATCTTGGTTCTCTATATCTCCTATACAAATTACGCAATCCATAAAGGCTGTCACGTGATACGTAATTTTCATTGTTTTATCAATATTATCACGTGACTAAATGTTTGTTTAGGATTGGTGAATGAGGTCCATTGCATTGTATCCAGATATCAAAGTAAATATGAGCACCAAAACAACAGCTTCATCCATAGGCTGCAAACAAAATGTCAACAAAACTAAAACCAAAACAATTAACTCATTTGCTATTTTCTTTAATAACTTTTAGTTTCACTCAAATTGTCTCTGTACAACAAAAACAAAAAAAAAGTCTATAGAGTTGATCAAGTGCTAGACCTACATCAGATAGACCTCTACAGATGACATCTACATCAGATACACTGACAGGCTCTGAGACTCTGGGTTAATGTGACATAAACTGAAACAGAAGGATAATATTCAACACATACAGCTGCCCATGATGGCAGAGGCAGTCCATCAACTGCCCAATTCACTCAAACGCTCATAACTAAAGCAACAACCACACACACATACAAGGCACTGACATTCAAGTTTCACATCCCTACTACTTCTCCCACACTATTTATACAGCACACAATATCAAGTTAGTTTTCAATGTAAAAAAAATATTGAAGTCAAACTGATGAGGACAATTCTTTGTTAAACTTTTGTTACAATGTGTAATGAAAGACATAAAATAAAAAAAAATAAAAAAATACACCTGCCACTACTGGATGAAACCAGTGCTTCATTGATGCCCTGTCCAACATACACACACAGCTGTTTGAATACATGCCTTCAGCCCAATCATCCACCAGGAGTTACAGTTAAATAAAATATCTCACAAGATGGTTTGAACAAAAATTTAATTTCCAGTGTGTGAAAAATTAACAATAACTTTTTAAAATGTATAAAAATAGATTTTAGATTAAATCATTTTGTAGAAACAGTAGAAAGTTTTGTTTCTTTAAGTTGACATTGGACAATAACATGGTAATTAACAAAATCTGATTTAAAAAAAAAACAAAATCTGAGTCTATAGATGAAGAAAAAAAAAAGTGAAACACTGTGACTGGCCTAATGATATTGCTTTAACAGGTGCCTCAACAAATTTCTTGCCTTTATTTCAGTCAGTGACAGTGGCATCCATTGAAAAGTATTCATATCTACAAGTCCAACAGCCAGCATTCTAATAGTTATCTGTTGATTTAACTGGGTCAGAGTTCATCTTCTTAAAGACACAACCTGAACAAATTATATATATATATATATTTATAATCCTACACTAAAAACATGAACATTTCAACAGGACAAGACAGTATAAATCCAAAGGACAAGACAGACTACAACAAGACAGACTACAACAGTGTTCTTTGCATATCAGAAATTCAAGTAGAAATTCAGTTCAGTTTCACAACTAACCAAACTAGCCGTTCCCTTCAAGCCTTTCTCTGTGACCTACTCAATCTCCAGTGAACAACTTTCTGCTGCAATGAACAAGTCACTCTGCAGACAAAACTAGTTCATTTCGCTCCAGCGTACATAGAAATCAACTTTTTGGTTTCAGAGTCATATCTCCGTGAAAACATGCTCCATCAGAAAAACAAAAAAAAAAGTTCATGTCCACAATCCTTGAGAAATAGTCCATCAGGAAGTCAGGGGGGTTGTCTCACTGATCACAGAATCCGTTTCAATTGCAGCTACTGGGATTTTGGCAAACTCATCAGCTGTGGGAGAGAGGGGAGATAAGAATTTAGTTTTCTGCTTCATAGACAAAGTGTCCAACTCAACGAACAATACGTAACATTAATTATCTAGTCCTAAAGTTTTGGGGCCATTCAGTTTGAGTTCCTGAAAGGTATTGTTTTGAATTCAATTTTTACTTTGTTTCAATATTAATTCAACTATAGCAATACTTCCTATTCTTTTATTTCTATATATTGTATCAATCAATCTGCTACAATTGGATTCGAAGGTCTCATGCAAAGAGGATTGTGTCTTGTACTACAATTGTTTAGAATTCTAGGTTCATCAAATGTAAGGGTAACCTAAATACAGTGCTTTATAAGAAATTTGACAAGAAATTATGTCAGCTTTATAAATGGTAATAATTTAAATTATTAAGCACTGTTAATAAATCTAATGTAGACTCAGATGGTTGAAAAGCATAAGTTAAATATTTAAGATACATAAAATGCCTCAATTTTCACTATTTTTAATCAATCTTAACTCTCCTGGTCTTGTGACTGTAATGTGTCTGCTCTCTTGTATGTTGAGTCCCATTCACACTTTGAGAGAAGAGCACAGGTCAAACACTGCTGCCATCTCTCTCATTATTGCAAGGTTTGTACATTTTCAATTTAGAACAAAATTAATTACGACCACTTGATGAACTAATTAGTTCATTTTGATTGATTCATGTGTTGTTATAGACAATGAATAATTGTGCAAAATTTGAACTTGGTCAGAGAATCGGAACTGAGATGAATGTGTCCAAGATATTGACCAGACAGACGGAATGAGTTGATACAAGACCTGTGTTAAAAAATAAAGATTTGAACATATGCCTAAATGTCAAAGCTGAACACAGTTATGCTGCACATGGAATCATCCAACCAACTTTTGAGCTGTCCAATACAAGGTTGAGGTGGTCAAAGGTTATTTCTTTCCAATCTTTCAGTCAGTCAAAGTTGTACACTATTTGTCCATCAAACATTTTGTTGTCCACAAGAAAAGAAAAACATTTCCAACTGTATTCCTGAGATTACAGACAATGGAATGCCTGAAATTTAATCCAGAATACTATTGACTAATATCAGAACCATCATGTCTTCATTAGTGCTGGGGGTTTAGTCTATCCTTTTGTTTCTCTCAAATTGCTGAAAAGGAAATTTCCATCATCAGATACTGTTTCATTATCTTTCTTCCCTAAATATTTCAATTGCTCAAAACTGAATTTTCAAGTTTCCTTTCCTGTCAGACGTCGTGTTTTTTTTCTTGAAACATTTTTTTTGAACTGGTGCAGGTTGCTTAAAATATCTAAGACTTTGGCCTCTGGTTTTTCAGAAACAGGATAATCTCCACATTTTCAGTTTAGGTGCCTTAAATGTGCTATTATTACATTTTTTGTACAAATATGGACAATTTTGAAAAAAATACTTTTGTTTAATTTGAATCATAATCTATTTCTTAAAACTAATCAAATGATCAAACTGAATCATTCGATGAAAACATATGGCCAAGAGTTGAGCCAGTTGACCTACCCATGGGCCTAAGCACAATATACTTGAGTAAATCTGAGAGGGAGACAATGCCCACTACTCCACCACTCTCATCACAGACAACTAGACGATGGACCTGAAAGAACAAAAATATTTTCCATCAGAAGAAGCAAGAAACTAGCAGACATGTATAGTTACAATTCTTTAGGATACGAATGATGACATTTATATGTCTAATTAAGCCTCCAGTCTTATGCTGCTATTACCAACTAATAGATTAGTAAGTTTCATACTATGGGCAGTGTGTAAAAGTTTATCCAAGTCTGCAAATGTTCCAGTCATTCTATAAGGAGTTCAAAATATAGGGATAATGTACTTCATGTTAACAGTTGTACAACTATTTCAGTCATTACAATAGGATGATTCAAATTTGGAGCTCTATAGATGTCTGGGCCTGGCTAAAGAACTATCTAGAAAGAAAAACCTACTTCTGCTTTCACAATTTTCTCCATGACACTAGACAATAATTCCTCCACATGACATGTAGCCACAACCTCATTCTGCAAAGAGAAAGTTTGAGGGGAAAATGGTGAGGATACAAAGTGATAGGTTTTGTTTTTAAACTAGGACATAAAGTAAACAAGTTTGAAACAATGTATATTACAGCAAATAGTTGTTGGTTATTTATGGTTCACTTGGCAACAAAAGTGTTAGAATTGTAAACTTCACTGTTTATAGTTTATTTCAACTTTAAAAATACAAAATAAAAAAAAAAATCACATAAATCTTATTTTTTTTAAAAATAAAATACTATAACTATAACATGTATAGTTGAATGGTTAATGCTTAAAAATCTTCAATATAAGAGAAAAAGTCGAAAAAAAATCTAACACTTTTTCAAATTTTGTCAAATGTCATGCATCCTACAAATCAATGGAAGTTTATACTTCCACTATAGGTAAATGAGTAAACTACATACTGCCCCAGTGGTTACACATAGGAGCTTTATTGATTGCGTTTCTTTCCCAGGATTAAGAATGGAACTAAAGAAGTGGACCAAGACAAATATTAACAAGTTTTGAGAGTTTTTGAGTCCTAGATTGCACTATGTTGAGAGAAGTAACAAGTTTTGAGTCCTAGATTGCACTATGTTGAGAGAAGTAACAAGTTTTGAGTCCTAGATTGCACTATGTTGAGAGAAGTAACAAGTTTGAGTCCTAGATTGCACTATGTTGAGAGAAGTAACAAGTTTTGAGTCCTAGATTGCACTATGTTGAGAGAAGTAACAAGTTTTGAGTCCTAGATAGCACTATGTTGAGAGAAGTAACAAGTTTTGAGTCCTAGATTGCACTATGTTGAGAGAAGTAACAAGTTTTGAGTCCTAGATTGCACTATGTTGAGAGAAGTAACAAGTTTTGAGTCCTAGATTGCACTATGTTGAGAGAAGTAACAAGTTTTGAGTCCTAGATTGCACTATGTTGAGAGAAGTAACAAGTTTTGAGTCCTAGATTGCACTATGTTGAGAGAAGTAACAAGTTTTGAGTCCTAGATTGCACTATGTTGAGAGAAGTAACAAAAAGTTTTGAGTCCTAGATTGCACTATGTTGAGAGAAGTAACAAGTTTTGAGTCCTAGATTGCACTATGTTGAGAGAAGTAACAAGTTTTGAGTCCTAGATTGCACTATGTTGAGAGAAGTAACAAGTTTTGAGTCCTAGATTGCACTATGTTGAGAGAAGTAACAAGTTTTGAGTCCTAGATTGCACTATGTTGAGAGAAGTAACAAGTTTTGAGTCCTAGATTGCACTATGTTGAGAGAAGTAACAAGTTTTGAGTCCTAGATTGCACTATGTTGAGAGAAGTAACAAGTTTTGAGTCCTAGATTGCACTATGTTGAGAGAAGTAACAAAAAGTTTTGAGTCCTAGATTGCACTATGTTGAGAGAAGTAACAAGTTTGAGTCCTAGATTGCACTATGTTGAGAGAAGTAACAAGTTTTGAGTCCTAGATTGCACTATGTTGAGAGAAGTAACAAGTTTTGAGTCCTAGATTGCACTATGTTGAGAGAAGTAACAAGTTTTGAGTCCTAGATTGCACTATGTTGAGAGAAGTAACAAGTTTTGAGTCCTAGATTGCACTATGTTGAGAGAAGTAACAAGTTTTGAGTCCTAGATTGCACTATGTTGAGAGAAGTAACAAAAAGTTTTGAGTCCTAGATTGCACTATGTTGAGAGAAGTAACAAGTTTGAGTCCTAGATTGCACTATGTTGAGAGAAGTAACAAGTTTTGAGTCCTAGATTGCACTATGTTGAGAGAAGTAACAAGTTTGAGTCCTAGATTGCACTATGTTGAGAGAAGTAACAAGTTTTGAGTCCTAGATTGCACTATGTTGAGAGAAGTAACAAGTTTTGAGTCCTAGATTGCACTATGTTGAGAGAAGTAACAAGTTTTGAGTCCTAGATTGCACTATGTTGAGAGAAGTAACAAGTTTTGAGTCCTAGATTGCACTATGTTGAGAGAAGTAACAAGTTTTGAGTCCTAGATTGCACTATGTTGAGAGAAGTAACAAGTTTTGAGTCCTAGATTGCACTATGTTGAGAGAAGTAACAAGTTTTGAGTCCTAGATTGCACTATGTTGAGAGAAGTAACAAGTTTTGAGTCCTAGATTGCACTATGTTGAGAGAAGTAACAAGTTTGAGTCCTAGATTGCACTATGTTGAGAGAAGTAACAAGTTTTGAGTCCTAGATTGCACTATGTTGAGAGAAGTAACAAGTTTGAGTCCTAGATTGCACTATGTTGAGAGAAGTAACAAGTTTGAGTCCTAGATTGCACTATGTTGAGAGAAGTAACAAGGAAAGCTTTAAGCTAACAATAATTTCAGCCGATGAATTGAGGATCCTGAAAAACCTAGGAGGATGCCAATTTTACTAGTGATAGTAAGTACTTAGAATAAAGATTCAGAAATCACCCCCCCCCCCCATTGAGACCAACTACATGCTTCATTACCTTCCAGAAGAATCTCAAGTTTGCCATTTTAATTCTCATTTTAAAGTGTATTTTCTCATTGCCTACATAATGTTGGTAAACAGCACTATATCAATACAATTATTATAATTGATTTATGGCTTTCCAAAAAAGGGTCTTTAGAGCCTTGCCATGTGATGTTTCTAGAATTGAATCAACTAAAATACACTCAAATATTTCACAGCAAGACAGGGACACTATTCAGAGTAACAAGTTGTACATTATCAGTCAATAGTTTTAGGGTTAAAAACAAAATCTGTTCCTGCGTACCTCATTGTGCTGTCTGTTTTTCAAAGCCTCACTCAGAGGGATGTCCAGATTGTTGTAACTTTTATCAGCTGCCAGGTTCTGATAACAAAGAATTGAGAATATTATTGAAAGGCTAATTGTGCACACTTAAATAAATCAGTTGGATTTTAAAATGATGGAGTCTTATGTGGACCTTAGGGTGTCTTGAGTTTGTTTAAAACACAATACTCAAACTTGTATGTTTTCTTTGCTTGGAAAAAAGAAAAGTATCTACTTTAGGAAGCCATAGAGCAGTGGTTCTCAAACAAATTTCCCCCATCTAACCAGAAAAGTTTTGTTTCCCCTCCAATCATCAACTGATCTATGGGAGCATTTTTTTTTTTTGCATTCTGAGCTTCAGAAATTCATTCTCCAGGCTTCTTTGAGACTTTTCCACATAGTAAAAAGAGCAAAGGTTAAATAAGGTTTTAGTTCAAAGGACTGAGATATGTCGAAATTAGTCTAATACAGAAGGAGGCAGCCCTGGCCAATATAATTATGTGAGGGACAATTAAGGCAAATATAGTGTACACATGCAATAATTGGCTTGATATTCATAAAATCTTCACGTTAAGTCAATCTTCTTGTTGCCTTTATTTTGTTATGCACAAATTTTCAACATAATGTATAAATTTGGGTATTTAAAAACCATTCTGACAAAGTGGAAAAAAGTATTGCCTTTTGAAATGTGTTCTGTCACTCTAAAACTGTCTACATTTTGAAAGGTTTTACTAAAAAGAAATGTCTCTTACTTTAAATATTTTTTTTTTTGAAACCATTTTAACTGGTTAATATTCAATGCATAGATAACAACAATGAAAATATATATATATAAAAAAAATTACTTCAAAGTACCCTCCCCCAGGCCACTGAGCCATTACCAAAGTCAGAAACAATGAAAGACCACATAGACAAGACAGACCTCAGAAAATAATTTATGATGGAATAAATCTGTCAATTATGAAATTAATTACAAAACTGGAACAACTTACAATGACATCAAACTTGGCATAGATGTTGACCACCTGTCCAGTACTGTCCACTACAGGTAATGCTGATATTCTGTGATCCACAAACAAGTGTAATGCCCTGATGATTGGAGTTTCTGGTGCTGCCTAGGACAACATATGCAGAGACTCAGTATACAAATGATAAAAATATGACTAATGAGATGATTTAGAACACGAGTTGAACACTAGCAGATAGTTGAGCCCTAGCTTACTGTGATCACATTCTCAAAAGTTCCTATTCCCAGTTCCTTGATTGACTTCTTCATGAACGATGGCTGAGGGAGTTCTTTAATCTACAGACAGAAAAACATTGGAACAAATGTTTAGGTATTACTCAAACATGAACAACCATTAGGTCACAAATACGTGCAATACATAGTACTATCATGTACTTCATTACCAGCTTGTACAACACTAAATCCACAGATCAATGCCTACAACATATACAGCCTGGATACTACAACTAAAGTGGGAATGGGGGGAACAGTGTATCATAATGCTGCTCTGTTAGACTTCTTTTGAAATAGTTTCACTTTTTCTTCCTGATCTAAACTGATTATGTTGGTCATTTATGTAAACAGTAGTGGATCTAGCATTGCTCATTGAGGCATAAATGCTATAGGCATTGATTAGGAGTCATTTATTCTAACATTAGAATAATGGACAATAAATGGCAAAGAATTTTAAGCCACGGTGGTAACTTTGTCAAATGAGTGAGTTTAGGCACATCTGCACAATTTAGGCCATGTTGTGCCCTTTTGTCCAATGCCTTACTGAAGTCTAATAAGATAGCCTAAGTTAGCTCAAGGCCTTTGAAACAACTTGTATTGGGATTCTTAAAAGGCTGTGAACAAAACTGTTGATAAAAGTTGATATATGTCACACAAATTTCAAATGATGATAAAGAAATTTTGGATTCTCGAAAAAACACACACAAGATCCTCATTTACTTTTTAAAAAGGCCAAAAAAACAAAACAGATAACTGACACAATTTAAGACAGATGCCCAGATGTTTCTTCATGCATAAAATACAAGACACTTGTATTCCAAAAGTATGGACATAGTGATTGCATCCATTTTTAAACATCTGCTCAATGATTTTCTTGAATACAATTGACTAAATGTTATTCCTAGCTACAAAGCTTTCTTTCTAAAAAATGTTCACACTACAAGAGTTTATGTTCACACTACAAAAGTTTACTTAATATTTTTTTTTTTTTTTTAATGAAAACCAATGACTTCATTTCTACAAGCAGTGCAGATAATGACACTTGTAGGCAATAGCCTAGACTCACATAAAGGTGAAGGAATCTAAGAATGCGCTTGTGTGTCAGGATATAAATAGCATTGCCAGTACTCTCTTCAATGACTGGCAATCTGTGCACATGGCTCTCAATCAATGTCTTCACAGCATCATACAAACTTGCATCGGGGTGGATAAACACAAACGGCTTGCATTTGTCTTTGAGAACCTCTGAAACACAACAAATCAGAAATTCTCACTTGAGAATTAAAACACAATGTGATCCAAACATTTTGGACAGTGCATTAGATCAAAATACATTGAACAGTACTGCACACAAAAACAAAATACATTGAACAGTACTGCACACAAAACAAAATACATTGAACAGTACTGCACACAAAAACAAAATACATTGAACAGTACTGCACACAAAACAAAATACATTGAACAGTACTGCACACAAAACAAAATACATTGAACAGTACTGCACACAAAACAAAATACATTGAACAGTACTGCACACAAAAACAATAATACATTGAACAGTACTGCACACAAAACAAAATACATTGAACAGTACTGCACACAAAAACAAAATACATTGAACAGTACTGCACACAAAAACAATAATACATTGAACAGTACTGCACACAAAAACAAAATACATTGAACAGTACTGCACACAAAAACAATAATACATTAAACAGTACTGCACACAAAACAAAATACATTGAACAGTACTGCACACAAAACAAAATACATTGAACAGTACTGCACACAAAAACAATAATACATTGAACAGTACTGCACACAAAAACAAAATACATTGAACAGTACTGCACACAAAAACAATAATACATTGAACAGTACTGCACACAAAACAAAATACATTGAACAGTACTGCACACAAAAACAATAATACATTAAACAGTACTGCACACAAAACAAAATACATTGAACAGTACGGCACACAAAACAAAATACATTGAACAGTACTGCACACAAAAACAATAATACATTGAACAGTACTGCACACAAAAACAATAATACATTGAACAGTACTGCACACAAAACAAAATACATTGAACAGTACTGCACACAAAACAAAATACATTGAACAGTACTGCACACAAAAACAAAATACATTGAACAGTACTGCACACAAAAACAAAATACATTGAACAGTACTGCACATAAAAACAAAATACATTGAACAGTACTGCACACAAAAACAAAATACATTGAACAGTACTGCACACAAAAACAAAATACATTGAACAGTACTGCACACAAAAACAATAATACATTAAACAGTACTGCACACAAAACAAAATACATTGAACAGTACTGCACACAAAACAAAATACATTGAACAGTACTGCACACAAAAACAATAATACATTGAACAGTACTGCACACAAAAACAATAATACATTGAACAGTACTGCACACAAAACAAAATACATTGAACAGTACTGCACACAAAACAAAATACATTGAACAGTACTGCACACAAAAACAAAATACATTGAACAGTACTGCACACAAAAACAAAATACATTGAACAGTACTGCACATAAAAACAAAATACATTGAACAGTACTGCACACAAAAACAAAATACATTGAACAGTACTGCACACAAAAACAAAATACCATTAACTAACTATTTATAAATGGACAATTTGTGAAACCCTAAGTTCAAGAGGTGTGTCATCCTTAGTGCCGATTATAGCACCAGGAGAGAATGTAGCCAACACAATGCCAAGTGAACATAATCTTGAACCTAAATTCTGAATGGAGATTAATCTTTACTTATATATAATTCTGAATGAAGATTAATCTTTACTTATATATAAAATTCTGAATGGAGATTAATCTTTACTTACATATAATTCTGAATGGAGATTAATCTTTACTTATATAATTCTGAATGGAGATTAATCTTTACTTATATATAAAATTCTGAATGGAGATTAATCTTTACTTATATATAATTCTGAATGGAGATTAATCTTTACTTATATATAATTCTGAATGGAGATTAATCTTTACTTATACATAAAATTCTGAATGGGGACTAATCTTTACTTATATATAATTCTGAATGGAGATTAATCTTTATTTATATATATAATTCTGAATGGAGATTAATCTTTACTTATATATAATTCTGAATGGAGATTAATCTTTACTTATATATAAGAAGGGGGTCTGTTTATTTGAAGGAATGCACTGTTGACTGTCCTCTCAATAGTTCCAGCTTAGACCCCCCCCCCCCCTCCCCGGGTGGAGGTTTGGGCAATGATGAAGAAACTTCAGAAACACAGAACAAACTGAAATGTCTACAACTAACTTCTCAACTTCTAACTTATCAAAAGCCTATTACCTCTCCAGTCGGAAATTTTATGGTCTTCCAATTCATCCATTCGAACCTGAAAAAAATAACAACAAATACTTGATTCACTAAAATGAGTTCTGATAACTTGTATGTTACTAAACATATATTCCAATGGAAGACATGACCAAACTGTTCACTTACATCAGGAGATTTGTAATACATTTTTAAAATGTTGATAAAGTCTGTGATGGTCAGCATTCCTGAAAAAGCACACAAAAAAAAAAGTTTTATTGAAGTTTTAAAATCTAGTTTAACTCAAGTTATAATTGTAGATACCTTCAGCCTTCGTTGAACCTTATGACTAGCTGCCTAGTTAGACTCAACAATGGAAATTACCATGACAAGTTTTTTTTTTGTAGCTATGGAATCAACATAAACCACTATTATTTTTATCAGTACACTAGCCATATGTTACCAGCAGTCCGCGGGTCTTAATTTGTGTATCACTGTCGATATAGTCACAGAGTGTTTTATAAACAATTAAACGAAATAATAATGTTACAAGTAAAGCGAATGTGTGAATGTAAAAATAGTACTAATAGCTAATCGACCTAAATCCATTTTTTCAAATAAAAACATTTGCTTATAGGCCTACATATATTTGATTAAAATATGAAATGAATAGACTTTATTTTGTATGTTCATGTGTTAAAGTATAAAGTAGATCTATCATCTGAGTTAGAGATAGCCTAGATCTAGACTAATCTAGATTTAAATATTGGCTTGGATAGAGTTCTTTCTGCACTTGCGTGGAGGCTTCACTCTGCGCATGTGTGACCTTTTTTGTTAGATGTATGGAATCATGAATGGAACTATTATAATGTTTGTCAATACGACTTACCAGCTATAGCGAACGAATGTATGAAAAATGCTTTAGGAAAGCAAATTGGAATGTTAATTTGATTAAAATATGAAATGAATGAACTATAATTAGTATGTTTATGTGTTTAAGTATAAAACTATCTTTGCGAAGAGAAGTTCTATCATCTTAAAGTTGAATTAGAGTTTTAGACCTAGATCTAGGAATTAGAGAGATGTGTAACATTTCGGTCTTTTTTTAATGAAAGAATGTACGTCAGGACTTCTAAATTCGCAGATATAAGGAACGAATTTATGTAAAAATACTTTTGAAACACAAATTTGAAGGTAAATTTTATTAAATAATGAAATCAATAGACTATATTTTGTATGTTCATGTGTCAAAGTAAAAAACTATCTGTGCAAAGTGTAGTTTTAAAAATTAGATCTAGATCCTTTCGATCTAAACATGGTAAACATGGCCTTGATTCATCAAATACTACTTTCATAGAGTTGGGCAACCTTTTTTTTTTTTGAGTGTCTTAAGTTTGTTTTAGGGCTACTATACATACGTCACGGTTCCAGTTAGCACCCAAGGAACATTTGTGCAAAGTTTCATCAAGATTGGTCAAACGATTTTGATTTCTATTTGGATCATACATACTCCTTACATTCTGCTTTATAGTATAGATTTCTGATTAGAACTGCAGTGCCTGTGATGAATGTGCTGTATACTACCACAAAGTTGTGTTAAGTGAATGTCTTGATGTATTTGACACTTCTCAGGTCTGCAAGTCAGGTTCTTATAAGCTGCAGGCTACATGTGAATACATATTCCTACATCTATTGCAAGTGATCTCCTTTACCTTGATTTAGTTACACTACTATAAATGAATACTAGACCTTGTCAAGTTTCTTGCCAAAATAAGTTTACTTAATAGAATGACAATGCTAGGGCCTTGGTGCTTTGCCTTGAAAACACTGCATTATGTTGAACAGAAACTGCATTGGGCTCTGATTCTGTTGTTTTCTAATATTTCTAAACATAATTTGTGACACTGTATTACCCCTGATACATTTTTTTATTTTTTTTAAATTCCCACACAGAATGTTTCAGCAGACTTTGACTCTAAAATGAAAAGACTAGACTGATCAGTGGGCTGAAAAGGTAGGGGAGTTGACCTGGAGCCATTTAAATGTCAACTGACCTGTCAATGGGATGGGATGCAGTCCCAGATCTTGCATCACCCCAAAAGTTTTGTAAGGGTCTCATTTTTATAAAAGCATATTCAACAATTCTATACATCTTGTACACCTAGATCTACATTTTTTTCAGTCTATCTGACATGTCCTGTTTGCTCTGTGGTGTTACAGATTGTTCATAAATATCTCAACACACCTAACTGACATGTGTGCATCAACACACCTGTCACTTACTGTGTGCCTGACATTCCATGTGTAAACAAGCACAGCCCACCTTCTAGCTTACTACAAAATTTAACCTTTGCTTTTTTACATTAGCAGACAAGATCTAGTTTGTTAAATCTATTTTAATAATGCTAACTAAGCCCATAGGGAAACCTATTAATTTCAGATTTATATAAACATAATATAAGCAATGATCCTTTTAATTGAGACAAAAGACTTAAAAAGCAGCACAATTTATCCTCAGTTATTTAGTACTCATTTATCAGACATGTCTTATGGAACAGTTTCTATTTAAACTAGGGCTTCTACCAGTTTATCATGTTAATCTGAGTCTCCTACTATTTCCTACAACTACTGTTAGGTGGCCAGGACAGTGACAAGAAGTAGACTCTCCAAATGTCTCTGAGTCTCCTACATGTCAACCATACACAGACTATGGCCTATAAACAAAACATGAACTGCCCCCCCCCCCTTTACCCCCCAAACATTTTGTTCTGTACAAAGCCTCCTACAGCCACTTAGCTGGTCTATCTGTTACTTATTTCAAGCTTACTTGTTGATGTCCTACTTTTGCAAGCATCCATCTCCCCCCCACACCTCCCTTACCAGTTTACCCCCCCCCCCCACACACACACACACCACACAAAGGTCTCCCTCTCTTGGCCCACTTATAACAGCAAACTATATCACACTTATATAGGCCAGTCTTAGCAGTAATAAATACAACAAGCCATAAATCAAACATGTTGACATAGTTCAAAGTGTCAATTAAACAAATAAAAAGGTAGCAATTCTTAATTGACATAATATAAAAAAAAGAGGGGGGGGATGATACTAAACAGAAACTAAAGAGGTAGATATCTAGTAAGAGAGAAAATATTAACAGAAAGCTTCACTTGGAACCTGAAGCAGCAATGTCCAAGTTTAGAATGCACTTACCTACATAATCTTGTTTGCAGCTCTCCCACAAAGGTGCTGCCCTGACACCATTGTAAACTAATGCAAAAAAGGCTTTCTTCACCTGAAGACAAAAAAAAAAAAGATTAACTTTCATTGATGGAATATTTATTTCATTATGTTTTCAGAACAATACATAAAATAGCCCATTATGTGGTGATATTGATACTGGTTTCATTTTTGGATTCAAATTTAGCATTATCTGGTGTTAAATATTTGCATCAGAAATTTAGGACATCCCTGACTTGACCCAAAGAGATGTAAAGGGTGGTTAGTCAGTATGCTGACCACACAGTAGTACTCAAGCATCCCTGCTCCAAAAGAACTAGTCCAGATAGTTCAGAGACAAAAAGAAATTAAGCTAGATTAACTTGTGTACTATTCTATAGTTACTACATAACAGAAGTGTCAAATCTATATTCCAATGTTTATGTTAGTGTGTAGAGTTGCTATTTGGATGCAATCCTATGATATAACACATGTACCTAATACCTATATTGAATGTTACACAGCTTGACACACTCCCCCTACAATACACATATTTACACACACAAGAAATAAGACCAAACCAGTATTGCAATGTAATACTCCTAGTATGGAACACTACCCTGCCCATGTCATGCTTGTGTATCACTCACTCAGTTCTTAGAGGGAAACAAAAAGTGACAAAGGTTTTTATATTCCCATGTTTGACAGTGTGAGAGACAAAGTGACAAAGGTTTTTATATTTCCATGTTTGACAGTGTGAGAGACAAAGTGACAAAGGTTTTTATATTTCCATGTTTGACAGTGTGAGAGACAAAGGTTGGTAAGAATTGGATCAAGAGACCAAGTGATAGGGAAACAAAAGTCCTCTGGTCTTACAAAGCTTATCTTAATGAAAACAAAATTAAGTTGATTAAATTGATATTTTGTTTGGCACATCGGCCATATAGTCCATGCCGTGCCCTGATTAAGTCATCTATAGCTTAGTTCAACTTGTATAAACCTAAACAGACAATTTGTCATTCAGCATGTTTTATATTTTTATTTCCACTTTACATTGAGACTGTAAAAGCCCATCAAATGTAGGAGACAGAATACAATAATCAATAAAGCTGCAGTTATTTAATGATATGAATCCTTTATTATGATTATAAAAACAAAGTTAACATTTAACAAGCTTGCCTTACAATATGGCTGCAAGCCAACAACGTTACATGATACACAACTTGAGCTCTGGTCAGGAGGTTGTAGTGACCTTGAGCTTAGATTTTATTTCATATTGAACATAAACTACTTTTATAAGTGCAGCAGTCAGACCAAGCAGGGGACTTGCATGCGGCACGGTGAATACAAGAATGTGGATGCAGGGTAGTAGAGAAAAGAAAGTATTATTATTTTGTTAACACCTTTTTTTTTTGATGGTTTTCTAAGAGATAAGCCATTGTTGTTTTAAGACTGAAGTCTGCCAACAATTTTAGCTGGTTCAGGTGGATGTGTGCCAAGAGATTATCTAGACAGATCCTCTCACATTAGCTATCAAATAAGTCTAACCTTTTTAGAAAGTATTTTTTTCTGACTTGGAATCTTCCTTAGCCTATTAAAAACTTATTACAAAAAAAAAATCATGTTCTATGACCTTAAACCTGTGTAATTGCTAAGACACACAAACAATGTTCAATGTACAAAAAAAGATTTCCACTAAATTCCTTACTTAAGATAAAATGAGAACTTCAAGCAGAAAACAGCAGCTCAAATTTAGAGTTAATACCTTAAAGCATTTTAGATCATAATCTACAGCAATGGCCCAATGATAAATTTCTACCTGTCAATGTTTTTATAACTCGTACATTGTGTGCATAATTTGTTGATCTACATTTGCCCATCATGATCTTATTCAAAATCAGTGGTTCTCAGTGTTTCTAAACACACCCCTAACACATGAAACAGACAAACTAAAAGTATGTAAAAGGTTTTCTCCTGCCAGAATCAAAGTGTTGTGTAGGTACACACTGGAATCCAATCAAGAGGAGAGCATCAAAAATAAAAAATTCTGACCGAAGGTAATGAGAAAACTGGTTGAGAAGCACTGACATAAATTAAGTGATTATCTCTGCCTTTAACTACTTCATGATTGACTTTCTCAGCAGAAAATACATTTTTACTGCTCAACACGTAAAGGTCCTTAAGACATCATTGCAGACTTCAGAACAACCAAATGGTCATTAAAACAAGTTTGAAGTTTGACGGGTGTCTACACAGATCAGCTGGTCAAAAAAGTAATCTTGTAAATAAAGGATGATATTTGCCTTTAGATACAGCCAATGTACACAAATTTAGGATTGTACACACCTGGCCTATGTGGCTATACCTTAGGTTTGGACACAAGCTGATGATTATGTTACCCAAATATGTCAGTTTTGATCTGATTTAAAGAACTTCCTTAGCTATATTAAGTCAATTAGTTCTGTACTTCCTCAGTGACTCCAATACACCATGACAGCAGGTAGAATTAAACAACATGGTGCACTATAGTTTATCCTTGTCAAGCCACACTGTATAAAATGACCCCCCCCCCCCCAATGTTATAGTTAAGAGACTGCTAACAATGTAAGCAGTTAGCTAGTTTGAACTGCTCCTACAGGACACAGGCAAGGGATAAACCTGTGGATGATATCTGATAATAAATAATGAATACGGGGACTGACAACTCAAGACTCCACTGACAAAATATTTCTTCCTCTGGTTTAAGGGTATTCCTGAGTCCATTCAGCAAAGGTTATGTATTTGAATCAACTGGACATAGAGCATACACTATCAGACATACCCCAACAGACATAAACTAACAGACAGACATACAAACAGACATACACCAACAGACATACTCTAACTTATGAATCTAAATCCTCACTATCCAACTATCTTTGATCTAGGAAACATTTAATTTAGGAAAGATTGATCTGGTGAGTCAACAGGAAACATCAAATGTGAATAAATCAATAAGAGAACACTCCATCCCTTTTGGATCTGGCCTAGTTTTTTTTTTTGTAGTTTCAGCCCAGCTACATACATTATCACTCCTAAATTCTGAGTGTGAGAAAAGAAGCCCTCCAGAGTACAATGCCTAAGTATAGGTTAGGACAAAAGGTGTGGACACACAACTCTCTCACCAAGTCTTTCATCACATAGCCATTAACATTGTTCACACTAGCTATTTATTGACATCTATTTTTATCTAGGAAAATATTGACACTCTAAACAGAGCTAGATTACATACAGACTACAACACAGAGGTCAAAGGGCAAGGCAACACAGTTGTATGATAAGAGACAGTACTCCCAAGTAGAAACTAGAGATTCTAAACCTGCTGCTTGTAACTCCAGAGTAAACTTCTGTTCTGTGTGCATGGTAATGGAGAGAATGAATGAATTGATGGGAAGCAAACATGGAGGACAAAATAGTGTGTACAGTGTTAGGTATTAAATTAAGATGAAATTATTTATAAACTATGATTTGGACATTTGGTATTAATATATTTCTGAAAGCGTCTGATCTACTCATAACAATTTCAAACATTTTCTTTTTCCTTATAAGAATTTTTCTTGACTGAAATAATTTTTTAGAGTACCCCCCCAACCTTGAATGTTCTTTCACAACAGGTTGAGAAACACTGGTCTAAACAGTTCACTCAGTAGATAAGATGTTTCTAAGTGGTGTAAAATGCTTGAATTATTTAAACCCCAATATTTAAAAAAAAAAACAACTAAATCCCAAAACCTATTTCCTAATGAGTGAGTATCAAGTCAAACATAAAAGAATTTAAACTTTCCGTTTTGACTCATCTAGAAGACAGATCTTGCATTCAGTCCATTTAAAAACCAAAAGTACAATCCTATATCTGGCTACAACAGACAAGAACTTGAGCAGGAGAGAACTCAGCAAATGAACAAGAGGCTATCCTGTTCAAAATGTTTATTTTACACTCCCCCCCCCCCCCTTTTCCCACACAACATACACTCTTTTATGATACTGAAAAGCCAGCATGCTGAAATTTAGGGTTAAAGACATAACATCCATTAACCTTTAACACAGACACACACACACACCTTATCTCCCCCCTCAGCTTAAGATTGTGTATCACTGTCCAAGTGGACCTATCAATAGCAGCACCACATACACACACACACACACAAAATGTGTCAGCAGAAATGTGATATGAATACATGATCTCATTTTAAGACTTCTTGAAGCAGACCTTAACAGGAACAGAGAAATGCAAATAAGCCAATGACCACATGATAAAAAAAGTAACAAAAGAAAAAAGTTGAACTGAATGATGATAGATCCATCACTATGAAATGCAAGATCATCAGGGTAAGGCCATCTGTATTAAAAAACTAACTATATTAAAAAATAAAGATTTCTTAAAAGAGAACAAATACCATTGATAACACTTTCCCTTCGAATAGATAAATCTCTCTACTTGTTTTCATTAACAGAAATCCTATTGAAGTGAAATGTATCTCTAATTGTATGACTACTAAATGTACTTACATTCAATTCTGTATCAAATATCACTAGTTTGGCACTGGTTGGGATAAGATCGTAACACTTGTGAGCTCTCATAAACTTGGCATAGACTTGCTCTTCATTCTCATCTAGTAGACCAAAGAAATAGAAAATCAAAGTCTCCAATAGTAATATGGAACAAAGACTTCTATACATGTGTCAAGAAAATCTGCAGTTCAGGTACTAAGTATACATTCAATGTAGGGAAAAGAATTTTAATACAGAAATGGTAACTTAATGGCTAATTAGCTAAATGCCAATGGCAGCATATTTTTCTCTACCTTAAGTTTACATGTCATTAATGGCAGCTTATCTTTCTGTACCTTAAGTTTACATGTCATTTGGCAGCTTATCTTTCTGTACCTTTAAGTTAACTATTTTTGAATTTCAAAACTGAATAACTGAACACTGCAAGCAGCCAGATATCATGCCTGAATGTAAAATGCATTTACTAATTATAGAAAAAAAGTTTCAAGTTCATCCATTTGATTCTATAGACAGAAGTAGTCACAATTACTTTACCTAAGGGAGTCAACCCTTTTATGCTAACATTTTCCCATCTAACTGAAATAAAGTAGTTTAAACAGACTCAGCTAATACTATGTAATCACCAAAGAAAGAACATTAGCCTGATTAGTAGCCCCCTTTTTTTTTATTACCCTCTATTTTTGTATTTATGCTCCTGTTAAACCAAAGCTGTTAAGATAAAATGCATTAGCTCCATTTTATTTGTGTGGCTTAAATTGATCAATCCAATTGTGAGCACTATAGCTAACAACTGTATTAGTTCTGAGCCTGCTGGTTCAACAGATGTAGAGAAATTTCAATTACTATTTTTTTTTTAAATCCTTACTTCTCATTGCAGTCAAGTGAAGTCAATGTGTTATGACTTATGAAGATGGAACAGCATATCTAAACATGAACTGAGACTTAGATCCACAACTACAAACTTTAGTAGTAGAACACTTAAGAGTTGAATGTACTTCACTGACTAGAATACACTTAATAATTAGGGACTAGAGAGTGCAGTCTAAAAATGTACTGTCTGTGCTGTCTTGGGGCTGCAGGGATTACTAGTTTGTACAGAGTTTTCATTATCATTTTAGTTATTTTTATAAATATTTGCATGGAATAGTTAATTTTCTTGATTAATTTAAAGATTTAATTTAAAAAACAACAGGGAAGCAGATATTCTGATTGTGAATATGAATGGACCTCATTCACCAATCGTAAACAAACAACATTTAGTCACGTGATCATATTGATAAAACAACGGCAAAAACTGTCACGTGACAGCCACTCTTTTATAGAAGAGATAGAGAACCACGTGGCAAAATGTAATTTGTTTATGATTGGTGAATGAGGTCCATTGAAAGTTAGAGGACCAGGTTTGGGGAAGAACCTTGAAACAAGGTCCATTTACTAGTTCACACTAGGTGGATGCAAGCCTATAAGGTTTCATAATTTACTGGTGACAAAGGCTGGTATGTGTGCACATATTAACAGGAGATGTATACTGAATGTCAGCGTACAGCCATAATAGATGTGTACACGATTATGTCTAAACATACATGTGACAGCATAGCCATTTTTGTAAAAACACAAGGAACAAAAATGGGAATAGATTTTTGCTTCCCATAATTCCTATTTTAGTTCTTGAGTGGGATAAAGGGGGAATACATTTAAGGAGGCCAAGGTCATTGGTAGCTTTTCAACTCTCTGCCACATTGTAGGAAGTAAAAAAAATAAATAAATTTGGAAACAAATGTAAAAAAAAAAACAACTTGCTGGAACCTTCAAAACAATGTGATATGACTATGCAGGCACCTGTTTCCCCAGCATACACACACATCTAAATATGACCTGACTACCTACACACACATCTAAATGTAACCTGACTACTTACCTAAATCTTCTATTTCCATTCGCTCTGAATCAACACTGAACTGAAACACAGGCAAAACTATTGTAGTTGTAACTTGGTTTCAGAATTATTAAACATTTACTAATTGTCCTGACTTTATGAAGACATTATTATTTGGATCCTACTTAATAAAATAACTATTAAATTATGGAATCTATACAATAAAAAATTTATATATTAATAATGATTAAACAAGAACATTTTAACGTATTACTATAGGTATGTAAATGATAATAAACTAATTTATTAAATACCATTCAAATCTTAATGCCTATTGACTATGTAAGTTTGGGCCTGAAATGAGTTTACCATAATTAATAATTTGGACTAATTGCTTCATTCTAAAACTAATAGACTCGCTTCAATGATCATGGCTGTAGCATTGGCCTGGTCACTGTAACTAGAAAGATGTTGAGCTGAAGTTCCAAGCAGATTGTAAGCAAGATTCCCAGTTGAGAGAATTCAAGGGATCAATTTTAACACTAACTATGTACACAAGATATTACCCATTAACTTAAGACATTCAATGGAGGAAACTTTGATGGGTCACACCACAAGAAATAATTGGAGCACACAAAACCAGAGTACATCTTCTCCCACACAGAACCAGAGTACATCTTCTCCCGCACAGAACCAGAGTACATTTTCTCCCACACAAAACCAGAGTACATTTTCTTCCACACAAAACCAGAGTACATTTTCTCCCACCCAAAACCAGAGTACATCTTCTCACGCACAGAACCAGAGTACATTTTCTCCCACATAAAACCAGAGTACATTTTCTCCCACACAAAGCCAGGTACATTGTCTGCCACAAAGAACCATATTACATTTTCTCACACACAAAACCAGAGTACATGTTTTCCCACACAGTACAAGAGTACACCTCTCTCCACATATAAATGCACAGAGAATTTCATGCTTAAATTAAATTCAAAGTTTCTCACTCTGTGCTGAAGGTCAGTCTTGTAGATCATGGCATGAGTATGCTCACCACCAAACGAGCCCCTGTGGATTCCAGGTGGTGCTGACCTTGGCTCCCCACTCTGTAACCGTAATGGAGACACTGTTCAAAGAAACAAACGGTAAATTCTTAAAATTTGATTTTATACAATAGTCTCGATAGTTTTCATTAAAAAATTCCCCAAGTGATGATACACACCCAGCAAAACTAGACACCTCAATTTTTTAATCCATCACAAGATGCAACTTAAAAACCTTACTATGACTATACTACATTTAGTTCTAGTATATACATATCATACTAACAAAATATACAGGACAGTGACACAACACAAAATGGAGAGCATATATACAACAAAAAACAAACAGAAATGAGTTCTAACTTCAAATGTGCTTAAGCTTTGTACAGCCAAGCAAGCAAGCAGTTTTGTTTTTCTAACTATACAAATCTGGGAGATATAGCTCAGTCATCAGTATGGTTGGCCTAGCTAACAGGAGGTCTGCAGGTTCCAAATATCACTGATTTAAATAAAAAATTTCTCTTAATAATATGCTGATCATACCCATATCAATACAGCACAGTGCAGTTTACAGTGAATTAGAAGAAATAGCAGCATAGCAGTTACTACAGAACACTTAAGATATTACTTTGTGGTGGCAGTGTGCTAGGGCATCTAAAAAACAAAATAAAACTAATCCTACACCAAAGTATTTTAGCCCATGATACATTTTAGTCAATACTTAACTATACCCAAGTATCTTAGACTATACTTCATTACAACCAAATATAAAACAAATCCTATACCAAAGTATTTTAGCCCATGTATCTTAGTCTATACTAAAACAAAGTATATATATATATATAATATATATATATATATATTGCTTTATTTTCTTCATCTTGATTCTAGTTGGTTGATGAAGAAACTTGAACTGTAAATGAGGATACAAGATAGACACATCTGCTACCTCTAGTGATACATGTGACTCCAACCCCCCCCCCCCCCCCACCTGGTCTTATAGAAATCTTTAGAAAAAAAAAAACTACATAGAGATATGATTCATCCACACAGATATTTTGACTCACACCAGATCGATAATCTATTTCCAGATTCAGATAAACTAGATTTCACCCAATGGCTTATGTTTGGTAGACCAGTGTACACAAATGTGTGTCAGCACACTTCCACACAGAAAGCAGACAGCACAGAAAATGTAAATTATGCAGAACATTGCACACCTGATTGATTTTCAAAACTACAAACTATAAACTTAGAAAAGCAAAGACTTTTTTTTCTCTTAGCCCCGCCCCCCCCCCAACCTTCCACTAGATTTATGCACATAGATATGAAAGAATGGGTAAGCCTATATGCCAAGCCAAAAATAAATGTATGTATTTGTATGATCTAGTCTACTAAGTCACAACTTTGAGTAGATGACTAGAATCACTAGATCTAGATCTAAGCCTAGATCCAAAGCTGGAGAAGTCATACGATTAACTGAATGAACAAGAGAAACAAAAAGGAGGGTGGTTGGGAAAGAGAGTATCACAGAGTGTTATACACAGGTCAGTGTTCTGGTCCTCTGTAACGATTGATCTCAGTTATACTACTTCAAAGAGTACATAGGTCTGTATAATCTACATCTAAGACTGAAAAGCTAGGTCGAAGTTATAGACTAGATCTAGAGTGTAGTAAAAATTATCCAGCTCACAAAAGTCATGCCAACTAGCATACATTAGGGAATGAGCATTCTAATGGCCGGGTCAAGGTCACGCACACAACTTTCACCTCGCAGTCGGCAACACGCCGGAAATAAACATACGACACCGCTCCAAGTTGTAATAACTAGTAAATGAGTACTCTCGAAAAGTTGTGCCTTTCATCAATGTTAACGAATATATTTTCACATAACCATGGCATTAAATTACCAGATAAACAACACCTACAAAATCTCCGCCGATAGAGCGCCTACGGGAGAAACGGGGTCACATTACACGAAGTTATAGAATATTCCATACTGCTATAGTTATAGAAATCAAAAGCTTTTCTCAAGACATCGGTTTTCTCATGGGCGTCGTCTACATTTTTTCCAGGCGTGGGTCCCTCTGGCTACAATCGAGCTGAATGTAGACCTAGACTTTTTTTTTTAATTAAGACTTGTACATTTAGAGAAGCTTAAACGAAAACATGGAGTAGAAGGAACCTCCATTTACTAAAGACTCATTGTATTGTTTCTTTCACGCGCACCTTGGCAGACATTTTTAAAACTGCTAATTCGTTATCTAAATAATCGTGCACTTTAGCGAGCGAACAAATGTCTACAGTAAGAAGCTATTGTTAGCGATTGCCAGTTTGTACAAAGTAAGTAGATGTAGAATTGGATTAAATCGGACGACGCAATTGGCTGTCCCCAGAATGCCCTCCTCTTGGAATATTTGCCGACAAGCGATTGGTGTGACAAAGTTCAAGGCCAAACATAAAATCGATCTTCTACAAGGGGGGAAGTGGAGAATCGGGTTAGCAAGTTGATGTCGCAGGCGACGGAGGGCAAAAGAAAAGAGGGAATGCAAGCAGACACCATAACAATAACTTTAAAAAAAAAATGACCTACATTCTCCTACCACCGCGAGAGCGCCCCCACCTTTTTTGTTTCCAGGCAAACCTTACATTTACAGCTCACGTTGGTTGGGATTTAAAAATAGATTTTAGGTGTACATGAAGGGAGCTTAATCTGATAGAAAATAACATGGGAGAATTGTGTTTGCTGTTAAACCCACTTAACCAACCTGTTCTAAGGTCATAAACCCCAACAGCGGCTTACTGCTTTTTAACGTCAGTTCTCTGTCAGAAAAGAGGACAAATATAACTTGATGGCAAGCAAAAAATGCTCCAAGTTAATCAAAGTGGCTAGTCCCTTAAAGGTCCAAATATAAGGATGTATTCGCCTTCCGTGTTGCATTTACGACATTATATTGATATGCGAGAAAAACCTATGCATGCATATGTTTACCGATATGCAGAGAGACCCTAGATCTAAACTATAACAACCCATATCTACAAATGATCACTAATTTAAATTTGTTCAGGCATATTGATCGTGTAAAGAATCTGCAAAATGTTTTAATGCTAAATGTGCCTGCTCTATCCACACGACTTACGCCTCTGAATGAAAATACATGCAAAATCACAGAGGGGCGCTGCTCATTCTCAAATAATGTGTGTGGGATATGGCCTTGAACTTTTGAGGAGCAGGTGATCATGCTGGAGGGAGGGGGGGAACTGGAAAGCAGGTAAAGGAAGAGGAAAATACCAGGAGGAGGAGGGGTGTGAGAAGGAGGTGAAACAAACAAACAAACACCGGCTCGGCTAGAAAGAGATGTACGAGGACCAGTGAGAGAAACCTGACACTTGACATCTATTTCATCTTTCATAGGGACCAGATTCTACTATCGCTTTAACTGTAACACTGTCCGCGTGTCCTAACACACAGAACACTTGCTGTAGGTAAAAGATAGAACACACAGCTGTTAGGAGAGCAGAGTTTTAGGTACAAGCTACAACCTAAGCTTTCTGAGTTGAAGGTCAAAAGTGAAGTCCAAACAAAACAAAACGAAAGTAGGGCTTCGGTGCGCAAACAGAAGGAGATCAACAACTTGGAAACAAAATGATTCTTGCGATACTTGGTGTCATGAGCGATGCCTGACGTCATGAGCGATGCCTGGTGTCATGAGCGATGCCTGACGTCATGAGCGATGCCTGACGTCATGAGCGATGCCTGGTGTCATGAGCGATGCCTGGTGTCATGAGCGATGCCTGACGTCATGAGCGATGCCTGGTGTCATGAGCGATGCCTGACGTCATGAGCGATGCCTGGTGTCATGAGCGATGCCTGGTGTCATGAGCGATGCCTGACGTCATGAGCGATGCCTGACGTCATGAGCGATGCCTGGTGTCATGAGCGATGCCTGGTGTCATGAGCGATGCCTGGTGTCATGAGCGATGCCTGGTGTCATGAGCGATGCCTGACGTCATGAGCGATGCCTGGTGTCATGAGCGATGCCTGGTGTCATGAGCGATGCCTGGTGTCATGAGCGATGCCTGACGTCATGAGCGATGCCTGGTGTCATGAGCGATGCCTGGTGTCATGAGCGATGCCTGGTGTCATGAGCGATGCCTGGTGTCATGAGCGATGCCTGGTGTCATGAGCGATGCCTGGTGTCATGAGCGATGCCTGGTGTCATGAGCGATGCCTGGTGTCACGAGCGTTGTCTGACGCCAAGAACGATGCCTGATGTCATTAACAATGTTTGATGTCCTAAGCAATGCCTAGTGCCATGAGCAATGCCTAACTATGACAAGCGATAGAGTATTTGACATAATGTAGCGCCATGCCAACAGTGCTGGGGTTACTTCAGTATCATACTAATTAAAAAGAAGTCCACCAGAGAAGCCCGACTGCGCGTGCAATACGTAACGCTAGGACCAGGTCCCCACCAGATAAGAATACTAACGAGTTTCCGGTCGCGAGATTGGAGCCAGACAGCCACTACAATACTAGGTCGATTTACTGGTTAAGGCGCCCTGGAACTGTATTTATCCACTCTCTCTCTCTGGTGTGTGGATGTAAACCGTGCCCTATCCATATTGATTGAATAGGTGAGCCTTAAGTACTAGCAGGGTAAAAAACTGATCAAGGACAAGGGATAAAACTAAGCTTTTAAAGCATGAGATTGGAGTGAGCTGTGACTTGTTAAAGTCCACATTCTGGACATGGAATTGGAGTGAGCTGTAAGTTATACGTCCACATTCTGGACATGAGATTGGAGTGAGCTGTCCACATTCTGGACCTGAGATTGGAGTGAGCAGTGACTTATTTAAGTCCACATTCTGGACATGAGATTGGAGTGAGCTGTCCACATTCTGGACATGAACACAGCAGTTTGAGCGGGTGCTTTTACCTCTTACCCTCCCATCCCCTGTATCTCCCGAAGTCTTTGTGTCCAATTATAAGATGTCAAAAAGTAAACAACTCTATTGTGACAAAGTTTACTGAAATGATTAAACGATCTCCACGAATGGCAATCAAGCCTATTAGTCAGAGGCAAGCAAAATGGTTTGAGGCATAGCCCGATACCTAAACAATGGAGCAAGACAGCCTTGTAACTAAAGAGATTTATCAGGCCTGTTTGCATCCCACACACACCCGCCCCTATTTATTTTCATCACAGGACTCGAGCTTCTGTCGCTATGACCTTGTACTCAAACTCTCTTGTCGGCATGTCAAGTGTACCTCGATACATTAGCATATCCCCCCCCCCCCCACTTTATGCTCAAGTTTGTAAGCTAAACAATGGCGGGCTTAAAAAGAAAATACTGCACAGACATATTAAAAAAAAAAAAAAAAAAGGGGGGGGGGGAGGGGGTGACCGAAACAGGGGAAGTAAGAGAGCACAAAAAAAAAGTTACTAAAGTGGATGAAAAAAAAAAAAAAAAGTCTGCCATCAAGTGTAAACAGTCCAACCGGATCAACAAATGAGTGAAGATTTGAAAAACAAGTTAAATAGACCAGAGACTAGGAGCTAATGGAGTGTATGCGCGTCTTTTATGAGGCTGAATTAAACAGCCAATCAGGCACACAGCGTAGATCACAGACAAATGTCAGATTAAAATGTACACTCTTAGTTGGCAACTCGTACCTACATTCTGGACACGCCCCTGTTCACTGAATTATTGACAAACATTGCTTAGAAGTGGAGAAGGTGGGGGGGGGGGGGGTGGGAGGGATAAAATATAACAATAATAATAAGGCATGTCAAAGTCCGAAGATAAACGAGTAATACAGTATTTTCCGTGGCTAGGCGGCCCCAGTTGGAAGCGAAAAATACATATAAAGATCTAACTCTCTAAATCAGTGTATTCTACGCGTGTAAGGGACCATAGTTATCAATGGCAATAGACTAATCAAAAATATACACTTGATATAGTGTTCTTTTTGTTAACCATATGGCTAGAAAAATGCCAAGTTAACAACCAAAGATGTAACGCAGACACGGTCGTGACTTAAATACATACAATGCCAACTCAAATTCACACCTGCATAAACTAATGAGTACTCACCGAGTGGTATCTTCAGGCGTAGACTTAACTTTCGTTTTTTACTCATTTTTGCCACACTTGTAGACCGCGAGCAGAAAAACACTTTGTACGCAGACGATAATGACGTCACTAAACGGTGCAACGATACAAGAGAAAGAAAATTATCTAAGGCCAGAACAGACTAGGCATGATTACAAAATCAGAGGCAGGAATCTCAAGTGCAGGTCCAGTGCTAGTCCCGTAGATTAAGAACACTACATCTAAATACCTTCACTGGCAGACAGTAGATGTAACACGTCCAATTTAATTGCTGAGTCTGGTAAAAAAAAAAAAAAATCCCTATCGACTTATTCGTGGATACTAGATCCAGTCAATAAAACACCACCACCGCACAGAACACCTAAACAAACAAAGTGAAACCAGCAATAGTCGATATTACATGGGGATCCACACAGAAGGCCAAAACATCTGACCCAGATACGACTATAACGGCTCGGCCTGCCTGGAAGTTAGACCTCAACAGAAACTATTTGTAAACATCAGAGCAAAAAAAAAACAAACAGAACACATCTAGATTCTTGATCAGGGAAAAAAAAAAGCCTGTTCTTGAATGCACCACTGGTTGTTATGTCGTCTTGACTGGACACAGCCACACGAGTCCACTATAGACCGCAATACATGCGCATTAGATCAACAATAAGAAAACAACACAAAAAAAGAAATAATACAATCACAGTCTGTAACCTAGTGAAACATTTCAAAACCTTTGCCAGTGCAAGGCTAGGCGAGGCAACGACGAGGTGCGCAATGTGGCCGAGCCACGGCCGTCACATACACAACACCTAAGGGAGATTACTGGAGTTATTGGGTGGGCACAGCTTGCATTAATAAGAAATGAATTATCTGCCCTTACTAGACATTTCTTCAGCAAGGAATTTCAATACTGTTTGGCGGGAAACCAAATCATAATTACTTTTAGTTTTTCTTCTATTGTTAAGTAATTGTACAAGTCTTATAGTAGTAACCGTCAATGAAGCTAGCGTAGTTTACAACAATTTTTTTTACAAGTGGTCTCGTGTTCGACTTCAGCTGCTACCACCCCATTCCCCTCTCTTCAAGATATTTCTGCTACATGTCAGAATTGTGAATATTTATTGATACTCACTGGTCCTAAAGTTGTTATTCAGTACTTTCTTATTCTCAGGGAAAAGTGTTTTGTGTGAAACTAATCAGAAGTCCAAATAAATGTGTCCCTAACCCAAGACAAAAAGTTACCTACCAGGTGAAATGACTAAATACTAACAGATGTTTTGCTTAACAAGAGACAGACAACTGCAACGAGGCTGTAAAAAAACAACATTTTATATTGGGACCAACAGAAAGGGTTTGAACACAATCATGGTGACAATTGTGTTTTCATTTTTTTTATTTCGGCAGCAGTGAATGTTACTTATGATTATACTTGTAGATATATATTGCCACTGTTTCCTCTCATACTGCTGCTCCTAACTTGCAGACCTTTCGGTAACCTGGACTTAAAGTTAATAGGCAGGTGTCACAAATTGGTTTGAGAAAATAAAATCATGGCCACTGTTTACAAGGAGAAAGAGTGAATGTTAAGAAACTAATTACACTTGGCTTCCATACTTGAGGTCCTGGGTTCGAATCTCTGTTAAGGCTGAGATTTTGAATTTTGGGGTTTTTAGGGTGCCCTGAGTCTACCCCATTTTAGTGGGTACCTGACTTGGGGAAAGTAAAGGTGATTGGTCATCATGCTGGCCACGAGACCCTCCTCGTTAACTGCTGGACAAAGAAACCCCAACATCATCGCGGTTGCATGGGCTTAAAGGGGCACTTTATTTGGACTGATACAAACATCCACACAGGCTCAAGTGTGTGAGATTTTTTTAAATTTAAATTTTATTTTAAAGAAAAAAAATCAAATAATATTTTTTGTTAACTTAAAACAGCCTTAACAAAATATAAAAGGGATCTATTTAGCAACAGATCTTTTCAAAATGTCAGTGTAGACATTTTTCATCCCACACTAAACAATATTATTTCTTAAGAAAAAATATGTTAACATTTTTCCTTGAACTGAAAATCTGTTCAAATAAATTTAATAATCTCTGTAATGTACAGTTAAAAAGAACATCAGACAATGCAACATCAAAGATTTGAAATGTCAGTTTCATTTAGAAAACCTCTTTCATGTTGATGACAGTTCTAGCTTTTAAAGAAAAAGTAAAAAAAAAAAACAACAAAAAAACTCATTTTTATATTGATTTTTTCAGCACAAGTCAATTGGCAAGTTGCCATGGTAAAGGTCAATTTCTGTCACATTCACTTTCTCATAAATATTACAGGTAAGGGATACATATCCTGAAATTTGAGAATAATTTACTTTAATGCCAAGTTTCCACTGAAAATAGAACAACTGGCTCAATTTGAAGGAGCCATAATTAAAAGATGTGCTAATTTAAAAAAAAAAAAAAAAAAAAAAAAAGCTTTTTTCCTAGACAACCTAGACAAGCCTGTAAGACGCAGCTAGATGGGCCTCTAAAACAGTTGCCTCAGATCAAAATATTATTAGGATTCAAACTCTCTATTTGTATGCCCCCAAAAAGACAAAAATGCTCAGAAAATTTCATAAAGTGTGTTCATAATTCAAATGTACACAAATTCAAAACAGTGCATTTGTAGTTCAACTTGAACATTATCTGAACAAAATACCCAGACTCTATTGTATTTTAAAATTATGACAGTCAAAGAAGAACAAGACATTCCCCAAGTCTAAAATGGATAAAAAAATTAAAAAAGTACAGCTGCCTTTCAGACCTTGCAATTTATATCTATGACTGAAAGTTCATGTGGGTGTCATGTGGTCAGCACAATGACCCCCCCCCCCATTTATTTTCACCAACTAATGTCAGGTATCCATTAGAGTGGGTGGACTCAGGGGCATCCTAAACGTCCAGAAATTCTAAATCCCAGTTTTCCCTGAGATTTGACCTGAGACCCTTGGTTTGGAAGCAAAGCACTTGACCACTCAGCCACCACACCCGCTCTCCTATGGATGGCTTTTTAATAATAATAATGCTGACATAAGCTTTAATATAGGTTTTTAATAACTTTTTTTTTAACTATGCTACTTTGCCCGTTATATATATACATTGTTATACAAACTTCCAATGTTCCTTCAGAGTTGAAGGTAATCTACATTCCAGCCCAAACCTTCCCACAAGATTATAGGTAATGACAGCAGGCAGGATATGAGCTTGGGATAATCGAATGGACTGGATGACAGTCCAGTACACATACAACAACTATGTAGCCATCCATTATATATATATGCATAATACATTAAAGATACCATACACAGACCACTACCAAATGTTTCATATCTTTCAACAGGTGTAATTACAGGTAAACTTTGATAGTGAAGATTCAAGTTCCATTTCAACGCAACATTAGAAAGTCGCATGTGTTATCTTAAAACAAAAACAATCCATAGTACTTTTAAACATGCTGACTCCATCAGAATTTAAAGATAAAACTTAAGCATGCAGTTTAATGTATACTATATATACTAAAGTTATTTTTTTTTTTTACTAATACTTGGACCTATGTTAAAATATTTGAATATTTACAAAACTGCTCACTTTGCAATGTGGCAGTGTGCTGTTTCAATATATATTATTAAAAATATAGTATTGTTAAACCTTTTTGGTATTAACAAATTAAGATGTTGAGTACTTAGTACATTTTTATTTTTAAAAAAATCACAAACCAATATCAACTCTAGCTATGTTTTTTGTTGTTTTTTTTACCATGGGCTAATGAATGAAAAAAAAAAAGAAAGTCTTCTGAAACTTCGTTCATTTAGGAAAACGATGTGAAGCACACAAAAAAAAATATACATGAAAGCAACAATAACTGCAATACCAAACTTTATCAGACACAAATATAACAGTCCCAGTAATTGAACATATGCATGGTGATACTAGACATTGTTTAAAAGGTTGAGTCTGTCCAAGCAAACTTCAACTCTTAGCCAGTGAAACATTTTATACCAAACATTTACAGCTTTATACAAGTCACAAAGGCTACATATACATGAACAAATGTGCTGGTCTTCAACAAAACAATAACATAGATCAGGAATCAGGATATATAATTATTCAAAAACATTTAAGCAAGAAATATCTCATTCTTTTTGTGTCCATCCCAGTATGCAATTTTCTTGAGCACTAATATTTCTTTACTTATATTTTATTTATATATTGATATAGTGAATCTAATAGAACAGTTTGTATAGCTTAGGTCATACTTTAGTATGTTTATATGAATCTATTTTAGTTATTTTTATCACAATTTTAAGTGAAGCAAATGGTGACTACTTTATTTGTAACTAGTCTAGTGTCTAATCTATATCTAGACATATCTAGCTTATTAATTGTCTAGATTCTAGAGAAGTTGAGATTTATATAACAGAGTTAACAGACAAGAATCTAGCTCTAGATATAGAATCTAGAAACCAGATCAAGATCTACATTAGCAACTGGATGAAATTAAATACTAATAGACATGATCTATAATCTAGATCTAAAATCAGTATTCAAATAGATCTAGATATTGACACTCCATAACTATATACTATAGTATATAGATTCTAGATTATGACTAGTGACTATATTAATCATTAGATTAGATCAATCATAATCAATTCAATGTCTAGATTAGGACAATTACTGAATTAGGTAGTCAAGAATATTGACATATTGAGTCTAGATCTGGAACAGTCTAGAGTATAGATCTATCAAGTTATCAAGCTCTAACTAAGTCTAATTGTCTAGATTAGATTTCAAGTTCTTATCTAGTATTATAAGTATAATATGATATCTATAGCCAATATAGCATAATATTATAAAGCATGAAATGCCATGATAAATCAGATTTATTTTATACCTCTCTACAATCTAGATCTAGTCTCAAGTCTCCAGGCCAGCCTGACTCCAGGTCAGCTTAGTAGTTCAGGTTTAGAGAGAAGATCTAGATCTAGACTATTCTACTATTTTAAATTCTAGACTAGTCACTAGCCACTGGCCTAGGTCACTAGACTAGTCTAGAGTATAGAGTGACTAGTCTAGATCGTAGATCTACATCATGAACATCGTACCTCTAGAATATTGTTTAAAAGACTAACTTAGTGAAATTGTAACGTTAGAATCTATAGTTACCAATATTTGTATATAGTATATAGATCTACAGATATATGATAATACATTTAAAAGCGAGACGGATTAAAAAAAAAAAGAAAACACAACAACCCATTATCGATAGCGCAGCGACTCGCGCAAATGAAGAGCACACCACCCCATATTTTGTATCGATCGACTCACTTTGTTTAGTCCTGTTAGGTTTCTTCGGCGATAACTTCAATTTAGCCATTTCTTTCTATCTGTAAATCTAGATTTAGACCTTGCTGTAGATATCCGATAACAGTGCACAGGAAAAGCTTTTTACAGATCTAGATCTAGAAATCACTGATTTCCTTTCATGCTCTTATCAAAGCCAAACAAGGTCAAAAAGAATAAGAAACATGTACACAAAAAGACCACCGAGTTTACTTCCGGTTGAGGTCAACCCTCAGCCTCACGTGAGGTCAACTGATAGTGAGCGCGACACACGAACGGAACACATTTCTGATAGTTGTGCAGTTTTATTTAGCCTCGATCTAGCTCTTCATTCCAGCCAAATGCCTAAGAAAAATGAAGTTATACCGAATATCATCTATCAAGTCCTTTTTTTTATGTGGAAAAAAAACTCGTTTGGCTTAGATCTAGATCTGATTTTTTTTACTTTAAACATTTAAATGAGTATTGATTGACTAAAAAAAGCTCCGCACTTGTAAACGTGACAAAAAGCCAGTCACCAAGGTCATAATTTAACAAGCAAGTGACATTTTCTGAAAACCTGTCAGATAGGTTTAGATTGGAACTTAAGCTAAATAGGACGATTTTATAATTAGTTTTATGGGAAGATACTAGATCTAGATAGTGGCAAATATTACAATGTAGTGGTACATGTAACCACAATAGCATTCCTGTTTTCTTTTGTTAGATTACAATGTTTTGTTAGGGAAACTTTTTTTTCCCTGGTGACCTTGGCCTTAATACAAAACAAAATACATTCAGGGGCATATCAATGTACATGTGGTCCCTGGGTTTATAATAGGATGGTGGGCATCCCAACCTAAAATACACTAGTAGGTTGGGTGTGATTAAAAAATCTAGCTATTCTCTATGCATTATTACAATTAATTTAGTTTTTCATGTGTCGGATGTTCCTTTGGAGTTGAAGATAATCTACTTCCTAGTCCAAACCTCCCGAAGGACGATGGATGGTGGCAGCGGGCAGGGTATAAACAAGAGGCTATCGAGAATGTATGTACCACCTTTAACACCTCATTTAGTTGAGAACTATTACAAGTGACAAATGTCATGTTAGTTGATGCATATAAGAGATGCTTATAGGTGTTCTTAATAGTACTTACTATCTAACAATGGCTCTTGTAGGTCCCAATTAAACGCGGACGCAATGAACCCCTTTACGCCATGGTCGCTAGTCCACTGCTTATCAGAACATTCCAATTCATTTGAATCTTACGTACTTGTTGACTAATACGTTAGTTTAGTAGTAGTACCAAGCCAATAGCTAGCCTCGATTTCAATCTAGGATTACATCACTCGTGCATAAATGCCAAGTAAGTCTCTTGACTCGTTACAGTGCTGTTCTAAGCAGGGCCGGCCTTAGATAATTGGAGACCTAATGCGAAGTAAATTGGCCCCAAATGAAATGGACAAATAAAAGATAAACAGCGAACCCTAAATAACGTGCACAAGCTTTAACCAGACGGACAGAGTTGATATAAACTATGTAAAAAATGGAAGTACTTACGTCCGAGTCTGTCCGCTGTCCGGGGACTGCTGGGTGGACTCAAACTTTTCTGGCGAAGGACAGAAAGCTGAGAGATAAACTAGTGCTTCCTGCACTTACAACGACATACAATGGGTCAACACAACCTTGTTATATCGAACTGAATGTATCTCCGAGGAATGAGAGTTTCAAATAGGGCATCTCCGTCTCACGTCAACAGCCAGGAACAAGTTATGAATTATACAAAGATGTTAAACACCCAGAATAAGCCTCATTTGCAGGCCCCACCCCATTTTTCCCCAAGACAAGTTACGTTTGATATAACAAGGTCTGTAAAGTAATATTGAAACGTAAACTATTTTATGAAAACATAAATATAAAATAATTTTAATATCTGTGAGCGATCATCATCTGATGCCAGAATCTGTCAGACCGCTGCACCGAAGTTATCTGCCAAATACTTCGTGATATTTCTTTTTTAAATAAACTTTTTAGAGCATCTTTCATGGTACAGCAGGTCAAGTAGCCCATCCATGATCCAATCTCCATTATGGACATATGGGGGGGGGGAGGGAAACTATCTGGGAGAAGGTTTCCGTGCTGCCTTTAGTCTGGATTTGAACTCAAGTGCCCTTGATAGGTGGCCAAGCGGTTTATGCCTCTCAAGACACTATCTCTCTCTCTTCCTAGTTGTCTGATCCAGTCTAAGGTCAAACGATGGTGAAATCCAATTAAATATTTTAGCCACACCTCTTTCTCCACCTCCACCCCCAAACCTTTTACCCGTATCCTTCAATGCAGGTATGTCTTCAAATTGGGTCACGCTGCGTTGTACACATACGTTTGTTAAAAAATCAAAACTTTTCCCATATTTTCGAGAACTTTCACATATTATGATGCGGGGTGAAGGAGGTGAGCTAAAAGTAAAGTGAAAATTGTGGGTGGGAGAGGAGGGCAGATAAGCATTGACCTTTTGTTTGACCTTTTTTACAATTTTTTTAAAAAAGTTATTGACGTGAATGCACTCGGTCTATATCTTCCACAGAAGCCTCTTGTTGAGAGAAACTGCAATCTAGATCACAGGTTGCTATAATCTGCCATGTCAATAAAAAATAAAGGTTGAGGGAAACCTTTCAATAAGAGCCTTCCTTACGTTGACCTTTAACCAGGTATGCCGCTACAGGTGGGTGGATCACCTTTTTTTTTTTTTTTTAACATGCAAGACTCAAGCTCATTGATGAGCCGATACACCAGGCTTTTAAAAGTCTGAATCCAGTGGTTCAAATAAGTGTTTCTCAAATTGTTGCCTTTAGGTATCTCCTGTACACAATCCTTGTTTTTTTTTTTTTTGTTTTTTTTTTTAGCAAACCTTTACGCACTTCATATTTCGTACACAAAGATTAGTTTCACTATTTAGAAAAGATTGAAAGTACTAGCCACCAGTATCAGCATTTTATTTATGAGTACGTTCAGAAGTTCATCCCAATAGTCCCTACCAGAGCAGTGTTTCGTAAACTTTTACCATTCGCGACTCGAAACGAAAAAATAAATTAGTTCGCGCTCTACGTAGACAGCTAAATGTTCATTTTAAAGCTTGTTAATTTAGTCATTTTTTTTTTGCGGCCCCCGAAAGGGAAAATCCTTTCTGAGTTTATTTGTACCTCGAAAGTCCCTCACATTTTAATATTGCCCATTGAGTGCAGCCTCCTTCTTTTACTAAATTAACCTTCCTTTTTTATAACCTAAAAAAAGTAGGGTGAATACTGCGCTCTAGACTCCATGAGGGTATATTTCTGCAGTTGGAAATTGAGGATATCGATTGACTATTAGCTTAGCTTTTTTTTTTTTTTTTTTTTTGGAAAAGGATGGGACGTAATTTCAGCGCCTCTATAGGAGTTAGGGAGGTAAGGTCACAAGCAAAAGTTTGAGAAACTCTGCAAACAATTATCATATCAATGTGCGTAGGAATTCGCATTGACATAAATGTTAAATCAGGTAAATGAAGAAACAGAGATCTTGTTTAAAATACCAAGAGGTGGCTGCACTGTGCACTGGTTTTTAAAAAAAAGTTGGCCACAAAACAATGCCAGAAGAAAGTTTCACATCTAGGCCTCGGCTCACGAGGAAATATTGTCTTGTGGAGGGCTGGCTTGTCACACAGCCAGAACCAGACTAACTGGTTGTGTGTTGAGTCTTCAAACTGGTGCCAACTCAACAACACTCATGGATGCCCGAGGATTAGGTTAGCGAACGGATGATAACGTCATGAAAGACAGAACTTTTTTTTTTTTAATTAACTTTTCTAGCCCACATACATTTTCACCAGACCCAAAATGTTCTATTGTGTACAGTGCAACTTATTTATAAATAATAATTTATAATCAGTTGGTCAGGCGTCGGGAGTCACTTAAAGGCGAAGGGACCAAAAGCATGGCAACTTTTGGAATCAGGAATATAGAAATATTGGGAGTTTTTATTCTGTGATTAACATTTAGAGTAACAATCCCTTATCGACTAAAATGTTTTACATGTTTCGGATGTTCCTTCAGAGTTGAAGATAGTTTACTTCCTAGTCCAAACCTCCTGCAGGACGACGGGGGATGGGAGCGGGCAGGGTTTGAACCCTCGACCGTCGATAAATCCGAACGACAGTCCAGCGCGCAAACCGCACGACCAGGCAGCCATCCTAGAAAGAGATACAGAGGAGAAATCTACACTATTCAAAAACCAAAGGAACTTTACTGCATATTCTAAAATGGTCCAATCGTTCGAATGCATAAACGTATATATCATTTTTTTTTTAATAGTACATCGCCTTCATCCGCCATGGTCAAAGCTGTTATAATAAATGTTTTTGTTTTTTTTTTTTTGGGGGGGGGGGGGATAAGGAAGTCCCTGTGCCACTTGTGTCAGCCATCGACTCCGCTATTAAATCTCAAATAATACATTTCTAGCCTGATGAGGATATACAAAGCCACCTTTAATTTTTGGTTTGTTAACAACGATGTTAAATTCAGTGTAAAATTAAGCTAAAAAATCTTATTCAAGCCCCCCACCCCCGGGGCCTCCTCTAATTTAAAGGCAAAGAACCCGGGCATGCTACCCTGCCTCATAGTGGCGCCCGGGTGGAAACGATCGTAGGAGGAAACGATTAGGCTAAAGGGTAGCAAAACAAGACTCCCGTGGGGGGTGCCTAAGGGGGTGCGAGAGCATCCTCATTGCACTGTGCGGAGTTGTAAAAAAGCTCTCACAACCTTGTCACAATTCAGGCGCCGTTCCTCAAGGGGCCGTTACATACGTGGCGTGTCCGGCACGGTTAGCCTGGTTTAGAAAAGAAAAATGGCAGGGGTCCCTGTGCACGAGGTCTCTGGTCGCGAGTCTGACACCCCAGGCCAGTGAAAGGGAGCTCTTGTTGACTTTTGCTGGCCTGGAGTTCCAAGAGCCGACGGCTCAACTCTACCTGGCAGTTTTAAGAAGAAGAAGAAGAAGAAAGGCAAAGAAAAGGAAATGCCTGATTCAGGATCATTTACAACAATGCTTCTCATGAAGCCGTGGGTGTCTGTGTCTCGAGATATGAGACAAGGAGATCGGCCGCCAGGAAAGAACGTAGAGCTAACAAAAGGCGGAGAAAAGAAGCTGACATGACTGCAGCAGATCCAACCTACCCAGGCCTTGTATGTGGCTAGAATTTTATAGCGATAATCGGACTCCATAGCCATCTTCGAGTTAATAGGAAATGAGAAATGTTATGTTCGTCTACGAATGACTAAGTCAAACTATTAAGTGCCTTAGTTTAGGTATTATTGATCTGGTGGATTGAAAATATAATAAATCAAACGTGGCGAATGTTTCCATATCAATTTTTTTTTATTTTGCCAAGAAAATGAAAGTAGAGTGTGAAAATGGGTTTAACCGTCCAGTCGAATATAAAATACTGTGAAAACGGATTTACCCGATTTGTTAAAAAAAAAGTTTCGTCCTTTAATAGAGAGACTTACTTAGACTTAGGTCCTCCCGCGCCGTTCGGCGCATTGGGCGGCAAGCTGTCTCCATAATGATCTGTCACTGGCAATGTCTGGAGCCTCCTCCCATCTGGTGTCCACTGTTCTGAGGTCCTCCATGAAGGTGTGTCGCCAGGTAATACGAGGACGTCCCTGTTTGCGCTTTCCTCGTTTTGGCTTCCAGGTTATCGCAACTCTTGGTGTGCGTAATTCATTTTGACGTAGAACATGTCCCGCAAACCTCATGCGACGCTCAGTCACAACCTCACTAAGTGTTCGACTCCCAGTTCGGCATAGGATTTCCTTGTTTGAGATCCGGTCTGTGTAACTGACTCCCAAAATCCGTCTCAGCCATCTCTGTTGAGCCACATTTAGTCTTTTCTCAATTTTGACAGATGACTTCCACGTCTCACATGCATATGTAGCAGTTGGAATGACGATTGTGTTGAGAAGGTGTATTTTTGTCTCGAGTCCAATGGCTTGGCTAGTCCAAATAGGCTGCAGCCTTTGGAAAATGCTCCCTGCCTTTCCTATTCGACATGCTACATCATGGTAAGCATCTCCATCATTTGTTATGATGCTGCCAAGGTACGTGAACTTGTCCAGCTCTTCAAGCTTTGACTCGCCAAGTCTGATGGGGACACCCTTTGCCTTATATCCCACTCGCATAATTTTAGTCTTATCCAAGTTTATGCGGAGGCCAATTTTGGGTGCCTCTCTGTCTAGGCTCTCCGTCATTTCTTGAATGCATTTATTTGTAGCCCCGAGTAGTGCAACATCATCAGCAAAGTCCAAGTCCATCAATCGGAGTTGTTCATGCCATGGAATACCAAAGGCAGTCTGGTTCATTGCTCTCCTCATTATGTAGTCGATGGCTAGGAGGAAAAGGAAGGGAGATAAGATGCACCCCTGTCTCACACCTGTCTCGATTGTAAAAAACTCTGTTGTTCCCTCTTCTGTTTTAATGCAGCAACTAGACTGACTGTAAAGGCGTCGTAGGATCTGGACGAATTTTTCTGGGATACCGTATTCTCTAACTATTTTCCATAGTGATTCTCGGTGGACACTATCAAACGCTTTTTTGAAGTCCACAAAACTGATCATTAGCCGTTGTTGGTACTCAAGACTTTGTTCTATGATATTTCGTAAAACGAAAATCTGCTCTGTACATGATCTGCCTCTTCGGAAGCCTGCTTGTTCTTCTCTGAGCCTTTCATCTACAGACTGTTGAAGCCGTCTCAACAAAACAGTGCTGAAAACTTTGCCTGGGACAGAGAGGAGAGTAATGCCCCTCCAGTTGTTGCAATCTGCCAAGTTGCCCTTTTTTGGAAGCTTTACAATCACTCCCTTTTGCCAGTCCTCTGGGACTTTTGAAGTTCGCCAACAGAGATTTAAGAGATCAGTCATTCTGTTAACAATGCACTGTCCCCCATATTTTAGCATTTCTGCTGATATCATGTCTAGTCCTGGTGCTTTGTTATTCTTTAGCACTGCTATGGCCATGGTAACCTCCTCAGCAGTTATTGGGTCTGTCTTGACCTTGAGATCATTGTCTGGAGAGGGGTCCTTGAATATGTAAGTTAGGTCTGGCGACAGTTGGTTAAGGGTCTCTTTAAAGTGCTCTACCCATCTTGCATCCTGTTCTTCTTTGGTTAACAAAGTTTTGCCTTGCTTGTCTTTTATTGGTGCCCCATGTCCACTCTTTGCTCCAGTGAGATCTCGGACAATACGATGGAGGGTTTTTGTGTCATTTCTGCTTGCAGCTGCTTGTGCCTCTTGTCCCTTCTGCTCAATCCAGTCCCGTTTATCTTGCCGACAGCTTCTCTTTACTTTCAGATCTGCTTCCCTATAGGCTTCTTCCGCTAGGCTGCGATCCTGTGTTTCATTTTTCTGATCTCGTCTACGTTTGGCCTCTTTCCTCTCATCTATCAATTTCCATGTTCTGTCTTGTATCCACCGTTCCTTGTATGAGCCTCGCCTCCTTCCGATAACTTCTTCCGCGCACCCAATAGTGGTATCTTTGAAGTTGGCCCACTCTTCTTCAAGGGTCAATATATCTGCAAGAGCCTCAAAGCGGTTCGTTAGTTTCAATTGGAACTGTGCTGCAGTATTGCCGTCTTTAAGCTTCTCTACATTAAATGGGCGGGGTCGTGTGGTTTGTTTTGGTTGGCGTTTCAATCGGAGCTTACATTTGCCACTGACAAGGTAGTGGTCTGAGCCGATATCAGCTCCTCTGCGGGTCCGCACGTCTAACAGAGATGACCTCCATCGTTTGGAGATGCAAATGTAATCTATCTCGTTGAAGGTTTCTCCATTTGGTGATCGCCATGTTTTTTTGTGTATTTGTTTGTGCTTAAAATATGTGTTTCCAATTGAAAGGCTGTTGGATGCGCAGAGAGAAATCAAGCGCTCGCCATTATCACTGATGTTTTCTGCAGAGCCATATGGTCCCATTACATATTCAAAGCCAGTTCGGTTGGGATTGATTTTGGCGTTAAAGTCTCCCATCAGTAGAATTAGGTCGTGAGTAGGTGTTTCATCAAGAGTGGTTTGTAGTTGATTATAGAAATGATCTTTGATGGTATCTTCTGCATCCTCTGTAGGAGCATAAGCTTGGATGGTAGTGACTTTAATTTGCTTTGTTTGGAGTCGAGCTGTAATGATGCGGTCACTGACCGGCTTCCAAGCAATTAGCGCTGAAGCTGCTATTTTAGACATGATGATTCCTACACCACCAATGTGCTCCTTGTCAGGGCCTGAATATATTATTGTCTTGCCATCATTGATTATTTGTCCACTTGATGTCCACCGCATCTCGCAGATCCCAAGGATGTCCAGCCGGTAAGAGTCAAACTCTCTTAAAAGTTGGGCCAGTTTACCGCATTGATTCAGGGTTCTTACATTCCACGTGCCTATAAGAGTCGGTTTCCTTGCGTTGAAAGGCTTGCCATGTATCAGGTATTGGACTTCCAGTTGGCTTTGATCCAAAACCGTCATCAGGGTTTGGCCGCCCTCGCCGCATGTATAGTTTTCATTATGTGTCGAGTTTGCCGTTTCTGTAGCAATAGTGGTTTTACAGGGTGGGGTCGCTAGCCCCACGCCAAACCCTCCTCCTTTCTCACCCGGGCTTGGGACCGGCATATGGCGGAGTTTATTAATAGAGAGGTATTTAGATATTTTTTTTTTTAATTTTTTTTTTTTTTTTAGGGCCTTCCAGTTGTGGGTGAAACATTAAACATACACTACGGTCTCCGAGATGATTTAAGGAACATTTATACCAAGTTTTATTAAGACTGATCAAACGGTTTTAATTTCTATGCGGAACTTACTTTCTGCTTTATAGTCTAGATAATAGAACCAGCAAATGTCAACAAGCTTCTATACTCTTGGACAATTTTGTGGACTAAATGAATAAGCCAATAAAATTAATGTCTTAGTAAAAATTAGGTCTCTATTCAACATACACGAATAGATTAACCCAAGAAACGAGCTTTTTTTAAAAAGGACGTCTGTACTTTGTGAGAGTGAAAACTTAGTCCTACCTGTGTTTGTAGCTGATTTCTGTGTGTTTTCATTGGCTTGGAGTCGGAATTGGATCTGGCCCTGAACTTACTCATAAAGCCAACGTCCCTGACCACTGAGGGGCCAGACTTGTGCCGCGACCTCTCCTCTTCTGGAAAATTTAACATTTGCCCTTCCAAAATCTGTCCCATGGGGGTGAGCAGCTCCTGAGAGCCGCTGTAACCTTTGGTGTGGTTAGACGTTGGCGCCAAAATAGACTCATCCACAGAGTGCTCAGTCTGAATGCCGGGTTTTTTCACAATCGGCTTTTTCAGGCCGGAAACGTCTGATTTGGAGCGGGGCCGGAGCGTTTCGAAGAATCCTTTCTTCTTGTCTTTATCCTTGTCTTTTTCTTTCGTCTGCTCTTCTCGTTCTGAAGACTTGTTTCTATTTTTAGACTTGCCTACCAGAAAACCTTTCAGCGCCGTAGAGCCGGAAGACGATCTTTGTCGACCTTGAAAGTCGTTCCCTTCAGCCATGTTGGCCTCTACTAGTTCAGACTGGATTAAGGCGAAACCGCTGAGATCCTGTGAGAAAAAAACAACAAAGGAACAAAATGGATCATTCGTAGTTGGCACAGATCACATACGCTAAATGCAACAGTTTATTAATGAAGATAAAGAAAGGTAATTTTTTTTTTCTGGCCGATATTTGCCTATCTCAAAGAACAAATCCTTTCTATAAAGACGATACACTTGAAAATAGGGGTTCTAACATCTGAATTTTAACTAGTTAACCTCGCTGCTCTAAATGCTCTCAACCCTTGGATTTAGATCTATAAATAGTCATAAGAAATAACTGGGAATGGTCGAGAATAGCAGGACACCAGGACATATCTATTTATGGAACAAATACAATACGTTCGGACAGAAACAATTGTCTGGGAAAGTAATCTTGAGTTAGCAAATTCCGCCCAGACTCAATCCCCCTCCCCCAAGCACACAACAAAGACTTGTCTATGCGCAATTCAAGTCAATTTACGTAACGTTATAGTTTAATGTCAATAACATGACAGCATATTTACATTTAAGTGCTATTCAAAATGATTGACATTGATCGATTTTGGCCAATGATTTTAGGTTAATTGTTTTTTTTAAATTGATTCATGTTTTGTTAGATATAACAAATGATTGTGTTAAGTTTCAACTTGATCCGAGATTGGGTGTGCGAGAAACGTGTTCAACTATTGTACCAGACAGACAAGAGTAGCAATCATACATAAAACACTGAACCATAATCTTCAAATACAAAAACAAAATTTAATAAAATACTCTGAAAGACACAAAGATAAAGGCACATTCCTCGTCCCATATGCTAGGACAAATTTGTACAAATACTCCTTCTTCCCTAGTGCTATTGGAGCATGGCATGGGTTGCCTGAGCTAGCCAGGAAAACCAGTGACTTGGCAGAATTTAAGTCATTGGTTAATATGCATGACTAAATGCATGACGCGTAGGAAGTAATCATCTTCTTTTTTGAAGTAACGTCTGTATTATATAAGATAAGATATATGATTGGTAAAAAAAAAAAAACGTTTGCAACTGAGTTTACGTCACGTGGTCATTTAGGTCAATTTAAATGGAAAAGTAATCTATTTCATTTACAATTAAATGACTACGCAAAAAAAGGGATGAGAAATATATATATATACAGCCCCTCCCTCCCCAGCAGGTGCCTGGTTTACTAAATCAATGTTTTGTTTCTTTTCATGTCACTCGCATGGTATGTTTGACAACGTGATGTGTCACACGTGCAAGTTCACACCAATGGGGGACTAGGGCCTCGTTTTGGGTGACACTCAAGATGCGACGCTGTGCTTTGACCCCCCAGAGATTCACATTTACTTTCCAACCCAGATTTACCCAAAAGAATAAAAGCACGCGAGTTTCAGCACGCACTGCGATTCTACCACTGTAATATGCACCCCTCCCCCCCCAACAAGGATGATGATTAAAGCTTTTAAGCCGCCGCCATTCTATTTCTGTGGCAGGTTTTGGACTAGGATGTAGGTTGTCTTCGTCTCTGAAGGAGCATTCAAAACATGTACACATTTACAAAAACAAAACTAAACACACCAATTGAAGAGCGGTGGCCAACACAAATATAACTCCGTCACACGAATACGCGAGAAAAAATAATTCTCAACAATTAGGCTAGTCCTATTACTCAGTCACGTGGGTGCGCGAGAGAAAATAGTTCGAAATATTTAAACATATTTAATATTTTTGGTCGAAGATGGAGCACATTTTCTCTATAACCTCTTATCAGTCTAATTCCAATGGCGTAGCAAGGTACCCGTAAACTCCGATTGGGGAATACAAGGTTAGGCCCCACAAGTTAACTGTGACTGAACCCAAATTGAATTAACACCGTATCTAGTGCGAGAGTACATTTTTCAAGAAAAAAAGACCTAAGATAGACACTCTACAAAGTATACGTGAACGAGAACGAGGTCCTCAAACTTTCGGACATTTGAAAAGTCAATACCACTGGAATCTGCAGAAATTGCTCTAAAGGTCTCAGAACAGTTCATGGAACCCAAAAAGACACACATCAACATTCTCTACATTTATTTAGTGGCATCTAATCGAAAGAGCCTTACCTCGTGCCAGGGCCGGCCCTAACAATTGCGGGCCCTATGCGAAACGGATTGCGCGGGGCCCAGTCTGAATATAGGTAGAAGGATAATAAGTGAAAAAATAAGATTCTATATAAGTTTAGATTATACATTAGTGTTTGCGATAAATTTTTATTGAATGAAAGCTGACAATGCCATTTGTTTTTTATCGCACGTAGGATTGGCACACCAAAATGACAACTTTGTTTCTTTTCTCGTGAGATTTTATGAGTATTCAGGAGATTTTATGAGTAATTAGGAGATTTTATGAGTATTTAGGAGATTTTATGAGTATTTAGGAGATTTTATGAGTATTCAGGAGATTTTATGAGTATTCAGGAGATTTTATGAGTATTCAGGAGATTTTATGAGTATTCAGGAGATTTTATGAGTATTCAGGAGATGTTATGAGTATTCAGGAGATTTTATGAGTATTCAGGAGATTTTATGAGTATTCAGGAGATTTAATCATTTCAGGAGATTTCCATGACTTTTTTTGTGTGTGTATATTTTGCAATAACAGATTTACAGGAGCTCCTGGAAAATCAGGAAGCCGCGGAAACCTTGTTATTATATATATATTATAATGGTTTAATTTAATAATTTACACCTAGCATTAGCGCGTGGCCTATAAAAGTGCGGGGTCCACTGCGACCGCATAGGTTGCAGTGGCCTAAGTCCGGCCCTGCCTCGGTAGATGCAGGGCTGGTATCTGCTTATTGATAGCTCAGCACAATGCAAAGAGGCCAGTAAAGATAACTCATCTTAGTAAAGGCATTGGAGGATTGCAGAAGATAATGGACGCTCAACCTTTGACCTGTGTTATTGATGTTCCACGTCTTCAGGCACCGCCCCTCTCAACACACCTTAGCCACTATGTAACACACAACAATCTGATACATGTTTGGTGCATATGCTGATGAACCGTGTGTGTGTGTGTGCGCGCGCGCGCTGGTGTTCGCAAATGTATGTTGACTTAACGCTCCTGGGAGAATCGTGAAGGTCAGATAGTTCTTACTTCTAGAGCCGAGTCGGAGACAGTACACCAATGAGGAGAGAATTGTGAAACACAGGGGTAGTTTTTATGTTAAGGATTACACATGTGTCGCAATGTGACTAACACACTACACACGTGTACTACACAGGAGACATGGGACTCGGGGGGGGGGGGCAATGTTTATAGGCCTACTTAGATTGGCAAGGCAAGATGAGAAAACGATAGATCGATGACCCAGTGTTGGTACGAAAGCATATTTACAGTATCAATCGCGCCGTCATATTGTGATGGGATGAGTAATGCCAGCCACGATGAACCCCACCCTTGAGCAGAACTCGCACGTCACGTGAGCGACTGGGTCAGGGAGTTTTTGTTGTTGTTTTTTCTTAAGGGAGGGGGGAGCGGGTCTAAATATTGGACTGCAATTGCATGCGGTAGCGTCACGCCAGAACAGGGTGAGGCAAGACCCTTATACTAAAAGTATACTTACAGATTCTTCGTGAACACCATTAGCCTAAAACTATTCTTCTGAAAGACCTTAATCCTAAAACTATATTAATATTATTCTGAAAGATCCTTAATCCTAAAAATATATTAAGATTCTTCCGGAGGACCCTAACCGTAAAACTATTCTTATACATTTTTTTATGAAAAACTTTATTCTAAAGCTAATATGTTCGTCTGAAAGACACTTGTCTTAAAACAATTATTATATATTTTTTTCTGGAAGACTTTTATCCTAAATCTGTTCCAATATATTGTTCTGGATGACCCTTATCTTAAAACTATTCTTATGAATTCTACAGGTGTGGTCTTTAGTATTTAAAAACACGTTAAGGATGGTCCTTCAGAAGTTTATCTTGACCGAGCCCAACCCTCCTCCAGGGCGGTAAAAAAGGGGGGGGGGAAGGAATCGACTGCTGGGGTTCAAACTTGGGACTATTGCAACGACAGGCTGGAGGGCGTACCTGGAGGAATTCAGACTCCCGTCGCCTCAGCGTGGCACCTCCGTGAAAACGTCCGCCCGGGGAAGTGGATAGGCTAAGAACGGGAGCGAACACGGCTCCAAGTGAGCTACCACAGTTATGCTCTAGCGATTGTACCTGCACGTGGTGGGGATGTGAGAAAGGCTTGCTGACCAGTCCGAAACCCCCATGGCTTCGTTCCCCAACGAAAACTCGAAAATTAAAAAAACAAAAAAAACACTACCCCTGTTAATTTTTAACTAGATATATATTTTATCGATTCCGTTGTGTTATGCCATATCAACTTGAAGTGATTGACCCGCTGTGCATGCTCTAAGCCTCTGGCCCTCGAGAAAATAATTTTGAAATCTTCATGTGTACGGACTTAAAGTAACTCATGAACCAATGAGAAGAAGTACAAGCAGCACTATCACGTGATGACTATAAATAAATACATCAATATTGAACTAGATTCGAAAGATTTTGTCCCACAGATCCTAGTTTGATTTATGAGAGGCCGTTTATATGAATATAGTGTTCAGAATCTCTTTCAGACTTTGAGATCTATTGGTCAGATGTATTCATTTCTATGTCCGACGTTGACAAGAGTATCAAGTGACCATCACAACCACCAACCGTATTTACTTTACCCAAAATAATGTCAGGTAGCCATTCGACTTGGGTGGTCTCGTGGACAACTCCCGAAATCTTAAAGAAGGCTCCTTGGTTCGAACCCCAAGCAGACTGCAGTAGCACCTGAAGGAACTTTAATTAGCAGCTTTAAAAGAATTTCAAAAAATTGAGGTCATAAAACAAAACAAAAATGAGCTAAGGTTCACTAAAACTAATGTTCACTAAAACTAAGGTTCACTAAAACTAATGTTCACTAAAACTAAGGTTCACTAAAACTAAGGTTCACTAAAACTAATCAATGACTAAAAACAACTATTAATATTGGAAATAATTTTTTTTTAAGATAAGATGGTCTTTTTCAGCATTATTTAGGACAAACGAGGTGCGGTGGCTGAGCGGTAAAGCGCTTGGCTTCCGAACCGGTGTCCGGGGTTCGAATCCTGGTGAAGACTGGGCTTTTTAATTTCGGGATCTTCCGGCGTCTCTGAGATTGCGGCGGTTGGTCGTTGTGCTGGCCATATGACACCCTCGTTAACCGTAGGCCGCAGAAGCATATGACCTTTACATTATCTCCCCTATAGACCACAAGGTCTGAAAGGGGAACCTTACCTTACTATTTAGTGCAAAGTGTTTTGTAAACATTAAAAGTCTCATTTTGTGTGTATGTGCGTGTGAGAGTTGTGCATTTTGAATGTAATAGAAAAAAAAATACTAATGTATCCGGCGATTTATCAATGTCCAAAGCGAGGCAGGCGCCAATTAGTAAAGGGTGAACAAGACGATATCATACGCCCCAAAAATAGGAGTTTAAGTCAGCTCTTTCGTAAATGTATAAAATCGAATATGTAGGTAGGCGTGGGGCGAATAAGGGTGTGAGAGGGGGAGAAGGGTCAAGGGCGTTCGCTTCTATTCAAACATCAGCAGAAGTGAACACAAACGGTCAGAAAGTAAAAGGAAGAAATATTTGGAGCGCTGACGAAACGAATATTTGTCATTTGCATTTTGGCACGCGGGAATGACGACAGCATAAAGCCATTTCACACACACACACACGCAGAATTCTTTTTAATGTTTTAATGAGCACAACATTCACGTCACGAATGAGCGAGGGGGGGAGGGAGAGCGCCAGGAGATAGCGGGAAGTGATACAGTTACACGGGGGCGTCGCATCATTTATAATGTAGTCGTTAAAACAGAGCCAGCCCGTTGATACAAGTTGATGGAAGGTGTTCAGGGTCAGTCGAGACGACGCGGAACTTAGTTATCATGCACAGGCACGATAGAGGGAATACAACATTATAACAGTGTATCATATAAGAGTACAATTTTCATAGGTACAAATATATTCAAGTTTTGTGTATTCATAATAACAAAGCAAAACTGATATCATATACATGTGTATTTTTTATGAACTAAAACAAGTTGCTTTATTCTGAATAGAAAATTAATTTCTTTAACCTTCAAGTTTATCAAATCAGTATAGGAATGCCTACTGTTAAAACCACCTGCATGTTGCATCTCACCTCAGAGTCTGAGCGCCTGGCATCGTCAGGAACAAGGCACGAGCGAACGAGGCTCCTCAGGCACGAACACATGACGGAGGCGAGGATGGGGGAGGCCTTGACGGGGTCACTCACCGAGGCCACAGCCCCACCCCCCAGCGGTGAGCGGCCAGCGTGGAGGAGTAATGCATAGTCCGTGTCTGCGCAGGGGGACGTGAGCAGCCCGGCGTTACAGCCCATGCCTGCCGTCCGCCCCCGGGCGCTCACTATCACACACACCATCCCGCTCCATTCTCTTGAAAGAAATTTATCTTGTCTCCCCTTTAAACAATTTTTTTTTTTAGCACACAATGTCCGCTCCACACTGACCCTAAGGTTGAATAATTATTGCGGTGTCACGATCTGTTCTTTTAAGACTTGGATCTAGAAGCTGTTGTGGTTTATCCTTTGCCTAAGCCGTGGTCGAGGGCGTCAATCAGATGGTTGACACACGGGACGCACATCTGTAGTAAGGCACCTCTCATTGTAAACTGCGTGTTATCAATGAGAGAAGTTTAGAATAGCGCTGGACACAGGTGCTGATAACACTGCAATCGAGTGGCTAAGCAAGAAGACATATTATCAGATTAAAAAGCTATAAATAGATTTATTCGGAAACAAAACTTTGACCAATCGCCTGACAGCGTAATGGGTTAACCTATGTGATCGAAGTGTAACGACATTCAGCATTAGCACACACGTTTTAAGACGCATCAATCAACATAAAGCTGATGTCTCATTAGATATTTAAAGAAAATAATTATAGACAAAGCGTACTTCCATCCTGATTTAATTTAATATTAATAATAAAAAATTATTTAAAAATAAGAACAATAAAATCTACATATATCTTTTTTTTTTAAACTTTCTACATTACCTACTAAATATAAAGAATAAGAAATAGTGGTGAATTTGATATTTACTTCGGTTATGTATTTTAATCAAACTAAAATAATTACCGGTAATATTTTTAAAGGGTATATTAAGTTAACATAGATCTATAATGAAAATGACTTGGTTATAATTTTGGACTAGTGTATGTTCAACCTATGCACACGGCTCTTCAGGTAGATCTAGATCTAGTGTATCCAAACTTTGGTATAAATGCTTTTAGTAAAACACAAAACACCGAGTCTGTTGCACGGACTTAAGCAATTTTCTCTGCAAAGCTCAAGAAAACCACTTCCAGCGCAACGCATGAACGAACACAGTATGACCGAAAACAAAATGGATCAGGCACCACAACGAAATCAAATCCTGAGATGGCGGTGAAAGGCGGAGGGGGGTCGTCCCTCTTTAGGTGAAATCGATCGACCTAACAAGTCAACAACCAAGACTGCTGAACCTCACGGGCTGATTGCGTGTGAGGCGATGTATACTCCACAGCAACCCTGAGACAACTCAGCCAAGGTAGGAAACTCCTCAAGCCTAGATTGCGCCCCACTTCCTCCTACGTCTGCGAAGGTAAGCCAACATGGAATCGCGTTATGCAACACACTGCACTCCAACAGCGGGAAACGATAAAAAAAAAAAAAAAAGAGCACAGCGCCAAATGCTAACACAGTGTTAACGACCGCGCTTGTTTTGAAACCAAGCGGTGCCTATTTTTACATATTTTTCTCTGAATTTAAACACACACGCATTAGAAATAAAACAACAACCGAATAAATGTAATTGCAGCAGCCCAGACTCCAAGGGGAAATAACCCTCGCCAAGTGGTTCGGTCGTTATAGTTTATAGACTTTTCGCACTATGTTGTCTCCCCGTGGAGCTTTGATAATGTATCCCTCCGTTTCCTTGTACACACCGCAAACCAAAACAGAACGCCGCTTACTCGACAGTCCGCATAAACGGCACACTCCCAGGCGTAACGTTACACATACACAGTGGACCGTGCGGCTCACAACCATTATTGAGACTAAAATAGAGAAAGCCCGGCAGGTGAAGTTGTCAATACAGACAATCCGTTACTTCATTAGTTTTTTTTTTTTCTTTCCCACCAATTTACTGATAACCAGAATTGGATCGATTGCAAACGTTACGATCTGAAGGGGAAATTAATCGGGGTCAGCCGTTAAACCAGTAGTTGTCGTTCTTGCTGACTTGTAAATATCTAGATCTAGACATAGTAAGCAGTGCGTGGGGGTAGTTAAAAATAATGATAAAAGATGTGTATAGGATAATAGGCAGTCGGAAGTCGATGTGACTTAATCGTAGATTTAATTAGCGTATCTTGTTAATACTTTTTTATTTGTTTGGGGGTGATCCTGGAGGCAATCATAAAAAAAAAAAAAAAATTGCCACTCAAACTAAAAAACAACAAATCGACAGATCAAGAAGTGTACTTGAAAAACTACAGTGGGTTTCAATTTTTGGGCCAAGGACCTACACACACTTTGCCAATAATTATCATTGTGAGCAAAAAACACACAACAATGAACCAAGAAGGATAAACATGCTAGATCGAACAACCATGGTGTTTTGCAAGTAAGTTGATCACAGTAACCTGCCCTTTGTTTACAGTTAGAGTCCTTTAAGATTCTGTTTACATTCAAGCAGGCACTTGATTGGAATCACCCGCAAGGAGAGAGGAAAGTGTGCAGGCCAAGCCAAACCTGGAAGAGGTCGGTCATCAGTGAAGCTTTGGATACTGGAATGATATGGGAGCAGATGAAGAAAGCTGCTCAGAACCGAGTTTGTGGAAGGGTAGGGTTGCGGCCCTGTGCTCTCCTGAAGTTTCACAGTAATAAAGTCATATGTAAAGTTACATTCAAGCGACATGCTTTATAACTAGTAAAGACGAGGGAGAAAAAAAAAGGGAAAGCGATCACACCGAATTTTTGCCCAAGGCATGGGCGTCGAAATGATGCAAGGTTGGGTCAGTTTGTGGAGGTTCTGTACATGGAGTGTGGTGCCTTCACAATTCACGTAGTCACATAATTATATAAGCACTCATATAACCCAAAGACGAACACAACAATCTGAGCTAGAGCTACAGAGTAGAGTTGACTCTAATTATGCAAAAAAAAACATGCAGTTCATAATTATTCACTGCTCTACTGTCAACGTAGATGAATGAATTATGGTATAATTATGAAGTTAGTTCTTTTACACTAGTAAAACAAATCCCACTAAATGCAAAGAAAAGAAAATAATGTTTATACACTACAGAGAGAGAGAGAGAGAGAGAGAGAGAGAGAGAGAGAGAGAGAGTGTGTACTATAAATAAAGTAAGAGTAAATGTCCCCTTTCAGACCTTGTGATCTATAGAGCAGATGATGTAAAGGTCATCTGATTCTGTGGCCCACGGTTAACGAGGGTGTCATGTGGCCAACAAGACGACCAACCGCCTTTACTTTATCCCAACTAATGTCAGGTACCCATTAAAGCTGGGGGTGGACTCAGAGGCGCCCTAAAGATCTCGAAAGTAAAAATCCCAGTCTTCACCAGGATTCGAACCCCTGACCCCCGTTTCGTAAGCCAAGCGCTTTACCACTCAGCACCGCGCCTCGTGTACTCTAAATGTCTTTATCTAAATTTCGCGATCAGGACAGAATATCATAGTTTGAAATTCACCTTTTACCTCTGCTAAATATAATAACACAATAATACAACACTACCGGCTTGGAATAGTTTTTGTTTCTGGCTTGTTTCATCACGTGTGTGCTAGTTGATGGTAAAAGAATTTTTATCAACACATCTATCGTGTGTGTAGGCATGTGTCAAAAAAAAAAATAATAATTCGCGCGCACAAGCAAAATGCTATGCACGTCTGACTCTTGCGTCATTGACAGCAGTTCATCAGGAAGTGACGTGTTATGTTGACCTTTCACACGGAACGGTCCAATGGAGAGATACGTATTTTTCTTTTAAATATTCAATCCCCTACGGTAATATAATGCAGTAAAAGTGTTTTGTTTCAATATTCTAGCCATGCATGAACTTGTCAGCCTACTTGGCTAGTTCTACACCTCATCATTTACTTGGGGAACAACAAGGGAACGGAAGGAGTAACGTCTAATTATCAGCGAATCAGGAAGAAGAAGAAAATACAATTTAAAAACTAAATTGTGAACATTTCCTTAATAATTAATGATAAACAAAAACAGCGAATGACCAAACGACCAACAAATATAGAACAAGCACAACAAGTAGGGCATGAAAGATTCGCGCCAAAAATTAAATATATGTAAAAAAACAATTCTTTTTGTTTAATTTTACATTTCTTCGTACAATTACTCTCAAGTTGCTTTATGATAAAAAGATAAAAAAGTCCTTAAAAAAAAAGGCCAATACCATTTTCATACAACTTATAAAGCGATTACGTTACTCTTAATAATTAATGAATGTTAGATTTTAAAGATATGGAACATTTTTTACCCCCCCCCCCCAAAGAATGTACAAATTTTTTAAACTTTATAACATTCTAATTTGAGACTTTTAGATCTAGACTTAAACGACGGTGCGCATAATGTTCATGAGTATTAATTAATAGCCTGTTCAAAATAAAGATTTTCTAGTCCTATGGCCCAATTTAATTTTAATTTATTTCTATACTTTAAAAAAATTTATAACGGTCTAACTAGAGTCTTCCCAGTGTGGCCAACGAGCTAGTCATATTTTTCCAACGATATACACCAACAGTCAAGTTTCTAGGAAAATAGTATGAGCCGTTTTCGAGAACCGTGTTCACCCACCCAGGTTTTGCCCATTCGGAATAAGCGGCCTGAATAGAGGTATTGTACTAATACTGAAGCCATAAAACTGATGACGCAACATATAAAGGAAGTGACGTCATAATATTACAGAAAAGAAACCTAGCTGGTTTTACAGAACGCCCTTAGAAACGTGAAGTCTGATTCTAATCTGTCTGAGGCGAGAGCTGGCAATAAAACTAAAAGATGGTGAAATGTCCGCTCTTGGCAAATATTTAGGCCCCGCCTCTATCGGCACTGCACGTGCACCCAACAAACAAAATGCATTAAGCCTGTTTCTCTTTCAAGTCCTCGGAAGGCAGATATCGATTAGGCATGACAAGGAGGGGGGGGGGAAGTGGTGACATTTACATCAAGTCATCAACCCGAACAGACGACTTATACAAAATACCCGGAGTAAATGGTTTGTGATTGTGCAATAGGGCGCCATGTTTTCGCTCCCAGATCAATGCTGGCACCCCTCCCCCCCCCCGTAGACCAAAAACAGTATACAACCCCCCCCCCCCCCCAAATAGATGCAGTGTGGGGAAAAAAAGGAAAGGGGGGATGCTCGTAGAGAGGGAGGGAGGGAATTACAAAGATTGCGCTTGAAAGAAACAGGTTAGGATCAATAAGACATAAGAGGGTCAGGACGGTGCGATGTGTGTGTGGTGCGTGAAGACATAATTGTGTCTTGATACGCTACAACTAGAGTCTTAAGGGTGTCAATTTGGTTTTAGTTAAGACCGAGTCGATTTAAAAAAAAAATCGTACACTTCTGTATTACCTGATCAGTCGCTAATACATTCACAAGCAGGTAACGAGCCTTTAATTACAAGACGAAAAGAATAGTCGGATTGGTGGCTGAGTGATAATGCAACCTGGTTTCAGAAAAGATGTGGTTTCGGGTTCGAATCTCAGTGAAGACTAGGATCATGAATTTCGGGATACACAGGACGCCCCTAATTCTAATCAATACCTGACTTTAGTTACTGGAAAGTAAAGAAACGAATAGAACAGAAAGTCAAGTTACAAATTAGCCACCATATTATTGCACTTGTATGAGGACTAACATTTTAATAACATCAATCGAAAGAGATAACAGGTGCATAAATTTTAAGACCAGTAAAGAGAGAAAAAACAAGCCAATTATCTCCCTTTTAAATGTATTAATTCCTTTTTGTTTCTTTACCTCGCGTGCTCTACAACATGAATTGATCATTTCCCCACGGACATCACAGACGTCTGGCCTGGAGGCGCCATATAGAAACTGAGTCATTCTCAACAGAGTTAGATAAATGAAACAAAACAGGCTGAAACGTTCTGCTCTGTAAGCCGCCACACCAGAACATGCTCCTCACACACCAGAACACGCTCCTCACACACCAGAACATGCTCCTCACACACCAGAACATGCTCCTCACACACCAGAACACGATCCTCACACACCAGAACTTGCTCCTCACACACCATAATACGCTCCTCACACACCAGAACACGCTCCTCACACACCAGAACATGCTCCTCACACACCAGAACATGCTCCTCACACACCAGAACACGATCCTCACACACCAGAACTTGCTCCTCACACACCATAATACGCTCCTCACACACCAGAACACGCTCCTCACACACCAGAACATGCTCCTCACACACCAGAATACGCTCCTCACACACCAGAACACGCTCCTCACACACCAGAACACGCTCCTCACACACCAGAACACGCTCCTCACACACCAGAACATGCTCCTCACACACCAGAACATGCTCCTCACACACCAGAACACGCTCCTCACACACCAGAACATGCTCCTCACATACCAGAACACGCTCTTCACACACCAGAACACGCTCCTCACTAACATAACATGTTCTTCACACACTAGAACATGATCCTCACACACAACTTATCACGTTGTTTTACTTCGCTTAAAAAAATCCTTGCCCACGAACATGTTTGCTGACCACATGGCCACAAATTTTGTGTTTGAAATGTTGGCTCTATATTCCAGAAACTTTCGTTTGAAGCAAAATTAATTCAACTAGTGAGGCACTTTAACCTTAAAGGGAAAAAAAAAAGACCTAAAACTACGAATGTTTCCAATGTCAGCTAATTCTGTAGGTGTTTGGACAATGTCAAAGAAGTCGTTAGCGCGTGCGGGAAGGACGTCTGGTGACACAGCGCCCCAGTCAGGGAGACACACGACAGAAAATTGAGTCGAGCCTACACATTTAATTTTTTAGTGACCTTGTCTCCTGATTCTGATGGTCTCGTGTCAGTAAAAGAGTTATTTTCGCACGAATGATACAAGCAAAACTAAAGATCAGATAGGTTGAAGATCGACTGCTCCACCCATCAATCAATCCATCCACCCACTGACCGATTGACCCACCTATACATTCAATGACAATCGATCCATCAATATCCATCTCTTTTATCTTTTTTTCATCTATCTATCTATCTTATCTAACTATCTTATCTATCTATATCTATATCTATATCTATCTATCTATCTATCTATCTATCTATCTATCTATCTATCTATCTATCTATCTATCTATCTATCTATCTAATCATAGCCAATATGCAGTAAGTCAGTTTCTGTCCTATGGCGGCGCTATGTTTATCTACTTGCAAGTCACACCTGCAATAAACAATGTGTATCGCAAGCTACAACATCTACACACACACACACACACAGTCTACATCGAATTGACCGCACGTAGTCCAAGCACGATGGCAGGTCATCACTGACCTACTGAGAATGAATTATGTGCAATGCAAAATGTCCGTGTTCAGTACTTGTATACTATTTATAGGCCATTAAGGATAAGTCGTGTTGAAGGCACTCTCTTGTACGATTCAGTAACTATTATTCCCCTTGTTCGCGCTGACTGACGGGAAGTCACCGCCTGCACGTCATTACGACAGTCCACCACCCTAACTCTGACCAATACTTGTACTCTGGTGGCCGAGGGGTAATGAGACTGGCTTATGAACCGAGAGGTACACGAGTTTGAATCCCGGTATGGTGGGATTATGAACTTTGGGGTTGTGGAGCGTGTGTGAGAGTTTCTGATGTAACCCGTAAGTCAAATAAGCAGATATTTTTGGTTGCATAGGCTAAACAGTTTCTGATGTAACCCGTGAGTAAAATAAGCAGATATTTTTGGTTGTATTGGCTAAACAGATTCTGATGTAACCACGAGAAGGGAGTTAATTAAAGTGAGAAATAAGGGAGTGAATATTGAAGTCAGGGGGAGACAAGTGAGAGGCGAATGACAGAAAAAAAGTGAAATTTTTTTTAGAGTGATCTATATTTAAAAAAAAAAAAAAGGTTAAAGATATTATTTCACTTGTGTTTTAACATGCACTTACATAGAAGTTAAATCTGTGGATATTTTTTTTAATTACTTACCCCCATTTTCTTTACGTTTAACTAGAGTTTTGCTTTAAGACTTATTGGAAGTTCGGCATGTAGATATAGATATTACTTCGCCTACAACGGTTTACCTGTGACTACCGGTCGCACCTACAACCCAACGATCAGATATCGAGACTTTGGGATTTTAAGGTCCTCCCTAAGTCCCCCCCCCCCAATCCCATTGAGTACCCTGGAAGTAAAGGCTGTGTCGGACAAAAACAGATTAGTTTTACATTATCTGCCCTGTACATAGGTACCTTATCAACCATCTACACTAGTTTCTTATAATCAGCAGACCCATGTCAGTACACATATCCAAGTGTTCTTTACACTCATGTCGGTTAAGTGCCACAGTGGATCTAGTCTATATATGTACGGCTAAACAAATCATACGAACTGAATTAGGCTGAACGCAGCTTTTTCATACAATCAATTTTTTTTTTTTTCAGATTGTCAATAAAGGGGTCCTAAATGGCTTACATGTTTTATTTATTTTTTTTTATTTTTTTAGATCAGACAGCGTAGGCAAGCGGTATACGTGATTGTAGGAACTGACGCACAAGTCATTCACCAAAAACCTCCCCTAAAACAAATCGAAGACGCACACATACACAGGACGACTAGGCGAGGTCACAGCCGGTCGATGCTAGAGTTCAACTGTGCCCGCTGACGTCATATCCCCATTCCTGACCCCGCACGTGCGCTAGATGTCGCTATAAATAAAATAGTACGTTGACGCGCAGGCAGAAGGGAGGATTTATTGGCGGGAAATAGATGCGCGGGGCAGTCATGCGTGTTAACAAATGTGCAATAAAAATGCGAAGCATTGTCTTTTCGTTAAGACTTTACATTAAAAATATATTAATGATTAACTTCACTGATTTCTAATAGCAAGGACTCGAGGCAATTAAATTCTGTTCATAGAGATTCTGAAAATTTGTTTCAATCGGGGACCCCTTTATATACTCTCAACTTGCCTACGGACACCTAGAGAAAAAACTACATAAACGCATAGTAAGCCTATATAGTATATACGCTAGATCAGGGGTTCTCAACCTGAGGGTCGTGACCCCTTTGGGGGTCGATTGACCATTTGCCAGGGGTTGCCTAAGACCATCGAAAATATGGATTATTATTTTGTACCCTACAATTCTGTATTTGTGTAAGGGGGTGGGGGGTCGCGGCAGAGTGGGGGATTGTAAAAAGGGGTCGCCGAGCTTAAAAGGTTGAGAACCGCTACGCAAGATATATATATTTTTTAAAAATACATTTATTGAGTGCTTTTTGAAATTATATTTTTGGTTTAAAATAAAATTTAAAAGAAATGACTTGGATAAGGTTGATAAGATCGTATAAGTGTATACAAGTCCGGCAATATGTTTGTAATTATTAACTGCAAATCTCCACGAGTACAAACTTCTAGTCGGTTTCTTGTATTTGTGATGAGGGTCAGGACTGCAATAAATCTCACGTTGTACCAAACATGAAGACGGGAAAGTAGGTCAACTACTTCTGTACACATAACGCTGGATCTAAAATTGAAATCTGTTTTTGAAACCAGTTTTTTTTTTTTTTTATCCCTTTGTCTTAATTTCCTCGTTTACGGATATTTCAATAACAGGCTCATTTATTAGCATGTATTCATCTGTGGTTGGGATCTAAGTTAAATGGTTCAATACCCAGTCGGGAAGATTCAAGTGAAGAATGCCTTCAAAACTTTGGTCGACATAGAAATGTTCGTAATAGACCTTAAACAGTACTGAGGGGCGAGTTTATTATTATTCAGATTATCTGATCGGATAAACTGGCTATAAGCGAAGAGGTTATTTTATACAAGTTTTCTTCTTTCTGCGGACCTCCTAAGGAGGTGTCGAGAACCCCTGGTGGACCGCGAACCACAGTTTGAGAACCTCTGGTCTAGACCAGGGGTCGGCAACCGGCGGCTCGCGAGCCACATGCGGCTCTTTGGATGTTAAGCTGCGGCTCTTTAGTTCCATGTGCAAATATGATTTATTTTATCGAAAAAAAAAATATTGAAAATTCTATGTCTCAGCCACTCGCTTTTCAGCGCACCCCTCCCTCATGTCTTGAAATGTAACATATTTGCCTTATCACTTGATACAAATGAGTCTTGAGACATGAAAGACACGGCACAAGTTGACCTTTTTGTCAGTTATGTCTTCCCAAGATCCAAAAGAAGAACTTCTAGGATTGCTACCGCTCTCGTGACAAACTAGAGAAGATACAGCTAATGTCGTGCAAAAATACCTTGAAGACAATATAACCAATATAAATCAAATCGTTTCAATAGCAACTGATGGAGCCAGAAAATTACAGAAAAAAGTGGGCAACTACGATTCTTTGGCGCAAAATAAATCATGAAATTAATTTTTACGTTTCACTACATAATACACCAAGTAGCGTTTTGTGTTCAAACATTTCCGGCCAAAATTGTTGAGGTCATGCATTTGGTAATCAAGATTTTTAACAGTATCTTGTCAGAAGCACTCTACCATCGTCAGTTTAAATGTTAAACGAAATGGAGACTCAGTATTCCGATCTGTTTTGGTAGAAGAATTTTTTTTTTTTTAAGAAAAAAAATATTCTTTTTGCAGAAATTAATGAAAGTGGTCAATTACTTCAATTTCTATTTGTAAAGCAATATTGCAATAAAACCAATGCAACTGTTGACACGAGTTACTTTAGCACAGTTCTAAAAAAAATTAAAGATGAATTTATTGACAGATTTGAGCAATTCAAACCAAAAAAAAAAACGACTGTAGCATTTATAAAAAAATATTTTCAACACTAATAGTACCGAATTCCACATCGAGCCATTTGGAATTGAAACTGGATCTCTAGACATGCTATTGATCGATTTAAAAAGTAAGGCTTTGTGGGGTGGAAAATATACAGAGTTGAAAATCAGGTTGGAAGATTTGAAGTTCCAGAAATGTATGTAACGCAACAAAAGTGGACAGCTTTAAAAGAAATGCCGCGAGATTAGGCACTTTTATTCTACGCTTAAAATAGTCTTCCAGATTGCTATAGTCAGGTAAAAAAGTTGGCATTTGGAAAGCTGACTATCATCGGATCGGCATATTCGTGCGAGCAAGCGTTATCTTGCATAAATATAAATAAAAGTAAATTAAGAAGCCAAATAACAAATGAAATTTAGAGTCGTGTTTGAAACTAAAAAAAAAAATATGAGCCAAATTTATCAAATTTTTCTAAAACCATGCAAAGTCATAGTTACTACTGAATTTGTTCAATTGTTTGTTATTGAAATACAGGTTGGTGTATATATAATTTGTTGTGTAAAAGACTATTATAATTTTTCCCCCTATGATAATGAATAAATAGATTCGTTTTTTTTTAAACAAAACAATTTATTTATGCAAGTACTAGTTATTGTTTGGAAGAAAAAAATCTTGTGGCTCTTTAAAAACGTTGAAATTTTGTAAATTGTAATTTTTGGCTCTTCCGACTCAAAAGGTTGCCGACCCCTGGTCTAGACTCAACTCTAGGTCTAGAAATGATGTTAAATCCTTTTACCAACAATTAAGTGTATTCTCCCCCATTAAGAATTCAAAATAAACTCTAACTCATAAAATAAACATTTAATTTTAAAACAATGTTGCTGTTTACTATCTATGAGTTTATTATAACATAGACAAAACTCAATGCTGTGATTTATTGATTTCTACACGGCCAAAGCAGCCATTTCAAGCTATTGATTAATAACAGACGGCTGTCTTAGTTTATTTTTTTTTTGCAAGGGAAATAACTAAATTATTGTAGAATTGATGTGACTTTTTCGTTTGTCGCCCTTGCATAGATTGATTTTTAAAGTTAATTAAACAGCTCACTTTTGTTAGTCAATAATAGAATTTTCAGGAATAATAATGTATTATTGTACCTTCTGAGAACTGAAGTCCCATTTTAGTAAAACCTATCTCTATAATTTTTGAAAATGTATGTAGATATATATATATATATATATATATATATATATATATATATATATATATATATATATATCACATTAGCAGAGTAAGCACCACAGATAAAAGCATGAACGTGAGACAATGTGAACTAGCACAAGGCATTACTACATACCCCAGGGAGCTCTACTGATCTGATAAGTAACCAGACACTCAAGTAATCCGAGAGACTTTCCAGCCTTCTTCCAAAGATTATCTAACCATCTCCTGTCCCATCATTCGCCGCCATCTTTAATTGGAGAAACAAAAAAGTCACGCCCTCCCCCCCCCCCCCTCGCTGCTCCAGGATTTAATCCGGGCACCCACCCCACCCTTCCCGCAGTGTCACTATTTTCTCCCTCCCATCTCTTAGACACCCCACAGCGCCCCCCAACGAGTGCACCCCGGCCACCAAACACGAGACGTAGTAAACACGCTGTTTACCTCCCTTGTGCTATTTTTAGCCTGGCAAAAAACCTATTCCTGACCTCATTGCGGCCATGTTGGAAAATCATTATCGGGCAAGCGCCTTGACACTCAATGTTTACATCACGTGACCAGACAGAACTTGAAGCGCCTTATCGGAAGAAGCGACCCCCCCCCCCCCATTTCCCTTTCTATGTTGTCATTAACTTGCTCTAATTACTCAGCCACCTTCCTTGACCCCCAATCGGCAGAACAGCTCGCGCGCGCACACAGACACACTCGTGCCACTGACCCCAGGTCATGTTTACTGCATCAGACTTCGGCTTTGAAGTGGTTAAGTCATCAACGGAGTGCAATGTGTGCGTTTAAACTTTCGTTTGATGCACTAAATATTGACAAATATCGTTTTAATATGTAATCATAGGATGCCAACTACACAATTAACAACTAGATCTAGAGTCTCAGCATTTAGTTTACCCTTACTGACTTGATACAGAGGCTGGCCTATATATTTTCAATGTAAACTTACATTTGAAAAGAAAAAAAAAAGGTTTTAAAAAAAAAAAATAGAACCCTTAAATGTTCACATTTCAGGGGGGATAACTAAATGATGACATAAGCTTTACCCTTATACTTTTCTATCTATATTGTTAGAATGATATTAGCGTTAGTCTATACACAATAAAACCGTTGTTTGCCCAGACAGTTAATCAGTATGAGTGGCTAAGAATAGTATCAGATAAATAATGAGATATATGATCACAAGATAAAATAAATCGTGATAAAATTATATCCAGAGTTACGTGCCTTGGGTCTCTTAAGGTCACTGAAAAAAAAAAAACTCTAGCCAAAACAAGAATACAACAAGCGAACGCCTGGTCTATACGTGCCGTCAGTCATTCAGTCAAGAAATTAACGACTGATTTATGCAGTCGTTCACATGTGAGCTAGCATAGTAAACAAGTAAAGGCCGAAACTAGCAGATGAAACAGAGATTCTTTATCCATAATAGGTCATAACATGACAAGAAGCTTGTGTCAGACTTAAGATTTCATCGGTATGTCAAAATTTACACAGCACCAATGTGCCTTTAGAGACTTTACCGGTATGCTATTTGTAAGTCAGTCACTAGTGTATGCCATTTATATTACTGTTCTGATGTATAGTATTGGATTCAAACCTAAGTGCTGAATACGTCAGGTGTCCTTACTAGATGATGAACACAAAGTTTGACTTTGTTGATTGCACAAATCAAGCGCTAGAAACAACTGAATATATTCTGAATGTCGTAACATCCTCAACTGCTACGAAGTGCCCATGCAGGCATGAATGTGGCTCAATTTATCCACGCGACTGCGTAAGGTACTCACTCGGCACAATCAGAGTACTCACCCACGTCGAACGCGGAGGCAGCGATCTCTTTAAGATAAACAGTTTGCAGATAACGATGAGTAGACGCAGCCAGGCGGAACACGAGCCGTGCGTGCGCTAGGAGGGCGGGGAGGGGGGGGGGCAAGTAAGCTTGAAGACACCTCGCTACATGGCACACGCGGATAATACGATGGCTGCGACTTCCTCCTCAACCCCCATCCCTTTTTAAAGTAAATAGGTTTCTATACGAGTTAACTCCTGTTTATCACAGTCCATTAGATCATGATTATGTTTTACCGTTCAGTTCACACCATTGAAAGTACAGTCATTTGACTTTTTGTTTTTTCCAGAATAAAATATATATATATTTTTAATAATAGGTATGTTGTGATGTGATGCTCAAGATGTAATGAAAAAGATGAGATGAAAAAGATGTGACGAAAAAAGACGTGATGCCCACGATGTGATGCCCAAGATGTGATGCCTTGCCTAAGATGTGATGCCCAAGATGTGATGCCTTGCCCAAGATGTGATGCCCAAGATGTGATGCCTAAGATGTGATGCCCAAGATGTGGTGCCCAAGATGTGATGCCCACGATGTGATGCCCAAGATGTGATGCCTTGCCCAAGATGTGATGCCTAAGATGTGATGAAAAGGACGTGATGCCCAAAATGCGATAAAAACATGAGACGCTCAAAGTGTGATGTAGGCGATGTGATGACAATTATTATTGCCTAAGCTTTCAGTTTCAGCTTGCCTTTTGTCATGCTAGAGCTTCTTCTCTATTACTAAATGTATCCGGGTCGAAGATGTCGCGGCTAGGTAAGCGAAACAAGGAAGACAACTTGCAAGGAAATTAAACATTTCACATTTCCTGTAGATACTCTGTAATTAGGAATGTCCTCATTTTTAAAGCAGTCATTAACTCAAGTGTTAGTCTGTGAAGTCCACAGTTTGACACAGATTCTTACACACAAAAATTAGACCAATGTGTTCTGGATGAGTCGAAATACAAACTATTTTAAACTATTGACTTATTAAACGGGTTTCGAACCAAAATCTAAAAATCTTGGCGCATAGTGAACTCAGAGGTAGCCATATTTAAGAATTACTTCCCCTCTACGACAAGTACGAATCTAAATCTATTAGCGAGACCTACAGCTGGTTAGACGAACCTAAAAATAGCTTTGCCTTAAAGTAAATCTTAAATGTATTCACAGAGCGAGACTTCCAATGCACATCGAGGATTGAGCGAGACAATGTAGACAAAATCAATATCCGTCCTAAGAATGGCTTATTTGTACAGTAGATCTGATCCACGTGGAGGCGAGTGTAGCAAGCTACGTTTGAAACATTAAGTGATTTAAAATTTATATACCTCTAACTTGTTGTCTCAAAAAGCTATATTTACTTAGTAAATGTGTTTGTTAAATAATAAATGACTTAAAACAAGTTTTACTTTGAGATATAAGGGAGAAAACCGAAGGCTTCTCCAGAACATCTTCTCGGCTAAGAGTGGAGTTATCAAACTTTGCACGTATACAGAAGCTGGTGAAGTGCATTTGGCTGTTGCAGCAATGAGGATGTAGAGAAAATATATTTCAACAACGAGGTGGCGGGGAAATAAAACATCTGATTGACCTACTTACAAAGTTAATATCAACTCACTCCGTCCGTCTGGTACAAATCTTGTTCACTTTATTTCTTCCACTCCCCATTCTCGGATTAATTGAGTAATTATTCATTGTCGAAGAAAATGCATAAATCAATAAAAAAAAAAAGTTAATTAGTTTGTGGTAATTAATTAATTTTTATGTAGAAAAAGAAAGATACAGCGTGAAGTATTTATACATTTATATAACTGTAATTGTACGGTTCTTTCTCTTATATTCTTTAAATAAATTATTTTTTTTAAATATTTCGATTGTCATTTTTTTTTATTTTTTATTCTTTTAGTACTGTCCAAATAAATGGAGGCTTCGCCAAACTTGTAGACAGACTTAAGTAAATAAAAATCTGGATTTAATATCGCGTAATACTTATGGTAATACTTATTTGGTAATTTGAATATCAACACATTTTTTTTTATGTTTGTTTCACTTAAAAGTTTTTTTTCTTTATCATAAGTCAACTAGCAGCTTGTTGAATGAGCTCATGTTTCAACCATTGCAAATGAAAATGGAAGCTCCAAGGTCTTAAACTGTATCAGACACGTAATAAAAGATATCAAGATTGTCTCAAAGTGTCTTTTAGTAATCTAATAAAAATATTTTATAAATATACATATAGTTTTACTTTGTCAACTCAAATTTTAGCAGTCAATCTCACTTGCCCCCTCCCCCCCCCCCCGGGTAAAGCCCAGTACATGAAATATGGAACAAAATCTCCAAAAAAAAACAAAACAACAACAAACCTGGGCTCAAATTTCAATTTGGTGAAGAGGTTTTCACAACTACAACATAGGTAGTAGATCTAAAGTAATATTCAATTTATATGTTTAAAACAAATATATTATTTTAGAAAAAGTTTGACAGAATCATTATCTACTATTAAATATTGCAACAGAAATATGATATTTGTGTTTTACACAGTAGATTACCAGAATCAAAAGGGAAACAGAAAGTTATGGTCAGCATTCGACAAGGGAATTGTGTGGCTTGCACAACAACAAGCATCCATTATTCTAGTCCAAAAGAATTTCAATACCTGGGTACAAAGCGCGCGGACAAAAATTGGGCCAACAATTTTATTATCTAGACACTACGTCCGCCCCCCCCCCCCCCCAGCCAAGAACTTTACCGCTCGGCTAGAATCCAAACATGTAGCGAGCCCCTTACATAATGTCGATATTGAATTACTCGATAGCGAGACCCAATTCATTGCATCAGGCACACTATACAAGTTCACCTAGCACAGCAGTTCTCAACCTTTTTAGTCCAGCGACCCCTTTTTGAAATTTCCCATGATGCTGCGACCCCCCCCCCCCCAGCGTAATATCATCTGTTTTCGCTAATGTTAAAAACCGTAATCATGATTTTATTTCTTGCATGAATTTCCAAAGTTTCATCACAAAGGACTGAATTTTACTGCTTATAGGTAAATGACATATATTTACTCTTCTATTGCTTATCCACCATATTCACGGTTTATATTTATGTAAAAGGAAAGGTAAATTCCCCCTTTCAGAAATTGCGATCTATAGGGCAGATGATGTCAAGGTCATCTGTTTCTGTGGCTCACGGTTAACGAGAGTGCCATTTTGAACTACCAATGACACTTTTTGAACAATGACAAGTTTGATTTTTTTTTTAAATACATTTTTTGGGATGATCTTAGGCGACCCATGGAAAATTGTCATTCGACCCCCAAAGAAATCACGACCCACAGGTTGAGAACCCCTGTCCTAGCAGAAACAACTTACATACCACGTAACTGTTGACCTGGAAAGTTAGGCATAAGAATGCATGTTCACCTACGCCTGCCTCCATACAACCACTCAAATTAACACACACACACACACATCAAGAACAACAACACAAACTGTGCTTACAAAATGCTGAACTGTAGATCCTGCTAGGCACGAGGCTCGTGCTGTAATTCATATATCTTACAAGACATTTTTCCCCCCAGTTTCTCTTTCGCTATTTCCTGTTCCGCTCTCTGCTTCATGTTGGTTCTGCTCAGGAGCTCATTAAAAAGTATAACTACTCCTCGCTCACTGCTCCGTCTGCCCCTTTTTCAAAGACAACTTTGACCTCGTGACCTCGGGTTGTTAGAAAGAAATTATGACGTTAAGAGGCCAGGGTAACGCGATGAAAGGCCAATGTCACGTGATGGCATGTGAGGTCAATGTACAGGTCAGATCTCAAGGTAAGTAGGTAATAGATTTAATTCAAGACTCAAAGATGAAAGACACACATTCTCATATCAACATCTACACATTTTAGTGACAGTTAAAAAAAAAAAAAAAGCTTACTGCCAAGTCAAATAACAAAAAGTAATGCAAATGAAAACATTACGCTGTAATTTAAATATACAGCACTAGCCAACCCGCGGCGTAGCAAACGTCGCTATTTAGTGACGGGTGAACACTTCCTGAAAGGCACAGTTGTCCAAATTGGGTACGTTTGGGCAAACGACTGTGAGTGAATGTAAAGAAAAAACTCTGGAGAGAGCAACATACAATAGTCCAGGACTGAAAACAAGTTTTGAAAGATACAGGCATATCTTTTTGAACGTTTGGCCTTGTGCTTTATTAATTGTCATGGCAAAGGTTATATGGTTGGGCGAAGTAGAGAATTATATACACAGAGAAGATTACTTGTTCCCCCCCCCCTCCTTTTTTTCTGAGCCTCGCTCTCTATCGCCGCGAAAGTTACGTGGGGTAACTCTAGTCCGACTTGCAGAAATAAAAGAGTTATCTTTCCATAACTTCATCGAGGGTTAGAGAGTCGGCGTGCGTGCGTGGTGTATGTATACAGAAGATACAGTTTAAAGGTATTGAGCCAAGCTGGAAACCTCCATGCTGAACAAAATGATACTGTTACCATTCTACTAGACACCCTACAGACCCATTACATAACTGGTCAGAATCCCAAAAAAGTCAGAAATCAACAACTTTATCAACACGGGTGTTTAATTAAAAAAATACATATAAAATAAAGCCTTGCCTTTGATTCCGAATATTTAAGGGCGACTGCAGTATTTCACCTGACCACTCAAACCCAGCTACGACCTGCATATTTGGCCACATCTGAATCAGACATAGCCGTTGTTTCCCCCGGCGGTCTATTTCAGTTTTCGTCTTCTGAGACAAGGGATTTTTTTTTAAAAGCTGAATACAACCAACTTCACTTTGTTTGACATGCTGTTGAGACTGTAAAGGAAATCGTCTTCCTTTAGTGTACAAAGCCTAGTCAATGTTTTACCATGCGCACATCTGAATTATTTTTTTATTTTTATTTTAACGTCTCTGCCTCGTCTGAAAAACCCGAACATTAGCACTAAATATAAGCTTAAAATGATGATCCTAAATGCTAAGAGTAGGCTTATAACCACTGGCAAGGAACAAAGCTCACTTAAACATCTATTCGAGAAAAACGTTAAGAAAGTTTAAATGCATCTTCCATGACAGGAAATATATTAGTATAATTATTTTCTTTGTCATGTGTACAAGTGCTTGTGTGTTAGAGAGTAAGCTTTATAATATGACGTCTGAAGCACTACAGCCCATCGAAAAGAGAACTAGCCAGTGTATTGGTACTAAAGCCCATACAAATGTGAACTAGCCAGAGTACTGGTACACTACAGCCCATACAAATGTGAACTGGCCAGAGTACTGGTACACTACAGCCCATACAAATGTGAACTGACCAGAGTACTGGTACACTACAGCCCATACAAATGTGAACTGGCCAGAGTACTGGTACACTACAGCCCATACAAATGTGAACTAGCCAGGGTACTGGTACACTACAGCCCATACAAATGTGAACTAGCCAGGGTACTGGTACACTACAGCCCATACAAATGTGAACTAGCCAGGGTATTGGTACACTACAGCCCATACAAATGTGAACTAGCCAGGGTATTGGTACACTACAGCCCATACAAATGTGAACTGACCAGAGTACTGGTACACTACAGCCCATATAAATGTGAACTAGCCAGAGTACTGGTACACTACAGCCCATACAAATGTGAACTGGCCAGAGTACTGGTACACTACAGCCCATACAAATGTGAACTGGCCAGAGTACTGGTACACTACAGCCCATACAAATGTGAACTAGCCAGGGTACTGGTACACTACAGCCCATACAAATGTGAACTAGCCAGGGTACTGGTACACTACAGCCCATACAAATGTGAACTAGCCAGGGTATTGGTACACTACAGCCCATACAAATGTGAACTAGCCAGGGTATTGGTACACTACAGCCCATACAAATGTGAACTGACCAGGGTACTGGTACACTACAGCCCATACAAATGTGAACTAGCCAAGGCACTGGTACACTACAGCCCATACAAATGTGAACTGGCCAGAGTACTGGTACACTACAGCCCATACAAATGTGAACTGGCCAGTGTATGTGGAGCTTCTGCCAGGTTAATGCTAAAAAAAAACTTCAGTTATTTGCACAGCAATAGACCAGCCTGAAGCTAAATGGAAACTTTGGTATTAATTACCTCCATCTTTAAGACAACATAACATCCTGACATCTGTACTCATTAAAACAATTCCTAAGAACATCAATCACAATTTTTGTTTGCAAAATTAATGATTTTATTTTAAAAGGATATTCTAAAGCCATAAACAAGACTCTAGAACAAGTATAGCTTATTTAAAACAAAGAATTCAGATCAAACAATATCTCCATCTTATTATTTTTTTTGACATTGAAAGAGGAGATAAACATGTTTCATAATTAGTAACGGGGGACAAACAGAGCAAAGGGAGGAAACCAAGTGGTCAGGTTCAAAATAACAAAGGGAGAGAATTTCTTATTGCACTTTACAAAAGAATAATTGTCAGTTGACAAAAGAATAATTGTCTGTTGACAAAATTATAACTGTCTGTTGACAAAATAATAACTGTCCATTGACAAAAAGACAAGATCAGGCCAATTCGTCTCATAAGTTCCGAGAGTAAATACTAGATCTATTTCAGAGGCTATTTTTTTCGGAGATAAAAAGGGGAGAAAGAAAGAAAAAAAAAAGAAAGAAAAAAAAAGAAAGAAAAAAGAACATAAAGAAAAAGAAAAGAAAGAAAAAAGAAAAAGAAAGGAAAAAAAAGAAAAAAAAAGGAAAAAAAAGAAAAAAAAAAAGAAAGAAAAAGAATATTGGAGAGAATCTTTCCACGTTTTAAAGATCTTATTTTTTAGTCACCGTCTGCTATTGAACACCACACATACTGCTTTTAATAATCACATCGAAATACTTAAGACTTGTATACATCGTTAAATTAAGGCTTGGAAATTATTTTTAACAGCCTTTACAATGACGAATTCAACATTCAAAGTTACATTACTAAGACATGATTCACGGCCATGTGTAAATTGTCTACTGTGTTCTGGTATACCTACTAATAATACGCTGATATAGAAAGGTGACAGCTATCCATTATAATGAATTGTATCATGTGATAGGTACAGGAGAATAGTTTACCTTCCATAGACAATGAGACATAGACAATGGTGTTAAAACAGTAGAAATGTCATATAGATAACGAGAGAACCACTAGGTGTACACAACTATATAATGAGATTTACTGCTCTGAATTCGCTCCTTTTTTTTTTTTACTACCCCTGTCTGCCTGCTACACATTTTGAACACGTTATTTATCCCACACCCACCAACTGATCATGTTGAACCTTGAAACACTTTTGTACCTACCTAAACACGAATCAATTTTAAAAAATCATTTAGTCAATTAATTACTACTAATTTTTTTTTGTATGGTATCGAAAAAAAAAAAGAGAAAAATTATGCATAATAATTTACATACTTGCAAATGTGGGGTTCTTCCCCGTATATAATTCTTTTTGAAAGTTTTTTTTTTTTAAATTTTGATTGCTTATGAAAACTAATACTCTGGGATCCCTTTTAACAGATTTAGAATCAATGACCGAATTCCCTCGGCCCGAAGTGTGAAAGCAATAACATTTACAATCACTGACCTATTATCATAATCCCACAATCCCCCAGAAGGACGGAAGTACACAGCAGAAATTAGATTAACCGATTCATTTTTAGCCACATTTTTTTTTCTCTCCTTCAACGATAGTCTTTACAGCCTGTATCAGCGGTTCTAAACTTTGTACGCTTACACCACTGATACTTCGTAACAAAACCAATCTCTTTTTCAGAATAAAAAATAAATAAAATACACTTGGAAATAACAAGAATCAGAATAAGGGACATGTTGACAAGCTATGTGGTTTTTTTTTAAAGTTATATGACATATGACATAACATATATGTTATTTGGAATTCTGAAGGAACATTGGAAACTTGTCATTCTTCCTAGTCCAGACCTCTCCCGCAGGACGACGGGGGAAGGCAGCGATGAGGGTGTGATATGAACTCGGGACCATCGAGGCGACCGAACGACAGTCCAGCGTCTTATCTCACGACCAGGCAGTCATCACCAAACACACCAATAAATCTAGCTACTTAGTTTTCCCGCCATTTATGAAAATCAATCATTGAAAAAAAAATTTCAATAAGTTTCTAGATAATGTTTTCGGGTTAAAACGTAACCATTTTTTTTAATTAGATAAATTATTGGCAGTGTCACTTCAATTAGTCATTTTAGTTTTCCTTTGAAAAGGATTGTGGTTAAAATGCAAATTCCCCCCCCCCCTTTCCGAGGCCTAGGTGTGTATACACCCCCCTCCCATAACAGTGAAGAAATTACACTCTCGATATTGTACATTTACTCTGACATGGCACACTTCCCAGAAAGTGGTCTGCAACAAACATTACGACTATTGCTGTTAATGTAAACAGTTAGTTAAGTTCACTGGTCACTGGACCGTGACAGATCAAGTGTGACAAAGCGTGCACGGTGGCCGCCATGTTGACCTATATTCACATGCACGACTTGATAGCTTGTAATGATCGCACACGTAAGACACTTCAAAGACATGTGAGACAGGCGTGCAGAGTAGAGGGACAGAAAGAGCAAGCCGGAAGGAGATTAACCTAAACACACTGCGTGCTATGACGAAATCACAATTTGAATGAATTTTAGGGTCAGTGACTATAGATAGAAACTGATATCATTGTCAAAACTGCCTCAGTGCAGCAAAGCATGTTAACACTTGACTCTTTATCAACACTGCCTATGTATAACAAAGCGATCAACGCTGCCCCAGTAGAAGAAGGCATTCGACGCTGCCCCGGTAGAGGAAGGCATTTGTCGCTGCCCCAGTAGAAGGCATTCAACGCCGCCCCAGTACAAGAAGGCATTCGACGCTGAAACCAGTATAAGCGGACATTCGACGCTGCATCCAATAGAAGGCGATGCTGCAACCAGTATAAGAGGACATTCGACGCTGCACCAAGTGGAACCTTGTATTCAACGCTGCCTTAGTAGAACCAAACATTTAACACCGCCACAGGAGAACCCAACAATGGCTACCATCTCTGTATAACAAATAATTCAACATTGTAAAACCAAGTATTCAACATTGTTATAGTCATGCAATGGTACAGACCAAGGTTGTTTAGAAGGTGTAATTGCGAGTTTTAATTGCTTCGAACCTACATGTCGATGGTCTTAATTTGCCAACTGATGGCACAAGCAGGATTCAATCCTGGATCTTCAGCTGATTAGATTTAATTAAGATCTTAATTGAACAATCTTCACCAATGGTTAACTTAATTAAAACAGTGCCTGGCCAAAATGTGCTTCATGTTTTAATTCACTGCTATTTCAACAACACACTATAACATTCTACACACGCGCGCGCGCACACCCACGTTATCTGGTCGTTCAGGATTTCTACAAATGTTCTGACAATTGTTTGGGTTATAGAAAACTATATGGAGAGCTCCCTGATTTGGAAACCACTGCGCAGTCTAGTCATCTGAACACTCCAACATAACAATGAGAAAGAAGAAGAAGAAGAAGTTTGGGTTATAGTCAAATTCCAGGCAAATTTTTTGCACGTAGTTAAAGACTGGCCAAGAATACGCTCCATATATTGCTCTTTGATTTAGACACAGTACTAGTTTCTAAATTGTTTCAAAAAAATCCATCATACAAGATTAAACTTTAAACCATTTATTGTAGTGAACTGTACATTTTTAAGAGAGTAGTACTAGAATCTAGAAGAGGGTAGTTTTATAAGTTTGAATATGAAAAAAGGGAGGCCTTAATACGCAATGCATTTTGTTTAAAATTCTCACATTCCTATAAAGAAAGAGAGAAAAAAAGGTCAAAGAAGTCAAGCCCCCGGGCCCCCAAAATGATGAAAATTTTCTAGCTACGCCCCTGGAGGAGGGTTAGAAGAAGCAGTCATGGACATAGTCATGACTAAATAAAACAGCCAGTCTAGATCAAACTAAAACTCATAAACCCATGTTTAAATCTGGGTGACTACTCACAAATAAAATCATATGAAAATAATAATCATTGAAATAATTATTAACACTAGACTCTTAGACTAGTCTACTAGGTGTAGATCTTAAAGTAGATCTCTGAGAAGCGGAGCGTTACCATTGATTTTTTTGTTCAATAACTATTTTGGGAATATAGACTAAATAGGTTTGGTTGTGTTTACATATAGTGACATACATAGCTTTCATTAGAATCAAAGCATAATTGGAAAAGGGGGGGGGGGTCTGTCTGTTAAGAGAAGAATCTAGATGTAGACTGTACATATCTTTCACGAGTCAGTTTTAAAACACAACATTCTATATTATCGAGATCTAGTAACTCACCAGACAAGAGAAATATTATTATCCCAAACCAGTGAAATAATAACACTCACACACGAACACACTGGAGTTGACTACACAGCAGTGGCAGAGCGTGTTAGCTGCGACACGTGACCCGTTTCCTAGCAGAACACATCGACACACACACACACACACGTCAAACTTTCTCGGTGATTTGAACACTAGACCTCGTGAACGGCATGGGGAACACTGGCGTCTAGGAAATATAATAAAACAAAACTTCGAAACAAAACATCGGGGAACACGCAATGCAAGCAGTCAGAGAACCAAAATAATAATAACAAAAATTGTTCTTAGTATAATAAGCCACCGTAAAGGGGGCGAGGAGGTGGGTGTGTGTGTGGGGGGTGGCGAGAGGGGGGAATCTCCTTCTTTCCTTTCTTTGTGTGGAGAAATCGAGGCTGTGAACGAGGCATGGCGGGAGGGGAGAGGTTAAAGTTGGAAGGGGAGAAACTCTCAAGAAGTAGAGCAACGGACGGCGCTGGTGGGTGAAATTGGGTCATCGAGGACAAGATTAGGAAAAACAAAACAAGCTCACCAGTGCTGCAGACTTTCTGGACTCATTGTCCACTTCAGCCTGGGGAATCGTAGATCTAGCTAGAGCTTTCTATTACACACTAGCTCTTCAAACTAAAGCTTTATTTAAAACATGTATACATTTTTGTTGAGTAATAGGACAATCAAAGGTTTTGACAACAAAGTAAATTGCCTGACACGTACAGGAGCGTTGCGTTAAAGGGGCCCCATGTTGATAGAGCAAACAGATAGCATACATTTCCAGTGTATGGGCCTGCCATTGAAAAGGGCTACACCCTAGCAAAAGACATTAAAAGAAGAAAGACGGTCGACAACTTTTGCGTGGTGCCCCAACTGTCTAACATGCGTGGCGTAGTTAGGAATTCGCCATCATTTTGGGGCCGGGGAGCTTTACCTATTAGGGCGCCCCAGCATTTTGCGTTATATTAAATATTTAATGCCAATCTCGGGGGAATTTTCAAATTCTCCCAGTCCCTCCCACCACCCATAGCTACGCCTCTGCCAACATACTAAGGGATAGGTGAATGTGAAGTGTCTGAACATCTCAAATAGGTTCATTAAAAGCTCCTTATCCCCTGAAACCTACGCAGGTAGGCTACGATGGGCCCCTATACATCTCAAACCTTGGTTTGATAGTAACGATAATATTAACGAGCCGACCCGCGGCGTAGCATACGCCCCCTCCTCATTTTTACCCTGAGCCTCGCTCTTTGTCACCGTGGGGTAACTCTAGTCCGACTTGCAAAAATAAAGGAGTTTTCTTTCCATGTCTTTTTCATCGTGGTGTCCCGCATGGTTGGGTCACGAAGAGAATTATATATCTACATATGTAAATATATATATATATATATATATATATATATTTCTCCTAAAAGAATTCATGTTACACAATACAAACATAACGTGCGTTACTAACTTGTCGATACGCTTCATGCTAAAATCAATTCAAACTTTTCTAGTGGGACATATTTTTGTTTTCAAATGGAGACTTGCCAACCATAAATCACGTTACCATATTCTGAGCACTCAGGAACCTATTAGTCATGTATATTACATTAACGGTTGAACTCCACCTGGTTAGCAAAGGTGAAAACTGAAGGGGATGCCGGGAAGACATGCTACCTGGAGTGATTCCACCATGGCGAAAGTGGACATGCTAACCCATAGGTTAGTCTAGATCGCAGAGGCAAGTAGCATCGTTAAAGATCTAATAAGCTTTAACTCTTTCTCTCCGTAATTATTTACCACATTCTGGTGAAATCAACGCTGGTATCGTCAGTTAGGAGAGAAAGAGTTAATGCTATGTTAAATAGAACAATCTCTTATTCATTTTTTTAATAAGGAAAACAAAAGAAAATTGTTTGAATGTAAATTTGGTTACCGCAGCCTCAAAGTCTAAATCTAATATTCAAACAACCGTCAATCACATCAACAAACTGTAACATATAGTCAAGTTAATACAAATAGCTATGATAGGTTACTATAGTAATATCCAAATAGTTATCATAGGTCATATGTATGTGAATACACTTTCTTGTGATCTGCAGGGCAGATAATGTAAAGGTCATATTTTTCTGTGGTCACGGCTGACGAGGGTGTCGTAAGGCCAGCACAACGACTAACCGCCTGTAAGCCTTCCCCTAACTAAAATAAAGCTCTATGAACCAGTACAAGAATTTATTGAATACTGAGAATGCTCAAAAGTAGTCGTACTTGATTATCTCTTTTGAAACCATATGAAAATCACGCAAAGTGTAATATATATTCCAGTCTTCCACACCAAAATTGAGATTCGAAATATAATAAATAAAACACATAATCTGTTTTTGATGAGATGACATTCACTCTAATAAATCCGAATATTCCTACCACGTAATTTTAATTTCAAGACCACAATTTACCCAATATGCCATTAGTGCGGTGAGTTCATCCTCTGACACACAGCCTTAACCTCTGAGACTCAGCCCAGATTTTTAGTGTTAAATAAGTAACGGAGCAGCCCCCCCCCCCACCCAATCCCATGTCTTATTTTTTTTTTCAGACCCAGATGAAGGCAAAGGGACTGACTCAACAGTGGCTGCCGCTTCCAAGCGAGCCGCGGCTCCACTATCGAATCCAATTACCGAAAGCAATCATTTGGTGAAATGTCCCTTCCGACACTATTGGACAGGGGAGAGAGCCACTGTGTATCGCTTATGTGGTTAGAGCCGAGTGTGTGTGTGTGCGCTTATGTGCAATTATAGTGTGTCTGTGTATAGAGTCTTTGTGTGTGTGTGTTCTTGTGAGCCACGCTATTCCCCTGGGCTATTAAAAAGAAAAAAAAAGTGTGGAGGAGGGGGGGGAATAGGCTTACTTTAGAAAGTAAACCGGAAGCCAATATTTACTATTTTCCCAAGGTTTGATTTTCAAGGAATACATGATATCCCGTCTAATTAAATGTCCAATCGAAATGGCAGAGGATTCGACCTTATATCGTCGTGTCCATGACTTCAGGGGTTAACTTATAACCAGCCCTGCCTCCATCTTTATCTAGTCCAGTGCCTCACCTCTCGAAATTCCTCTAATCTATAGCAAGTGAAGAAAAAGCTACGACTGTTCATTTGATCAAAGCACTGCTTGAGCCGAAGGGGGAATAAGTGCTACAGCCACAAGGGATCAGTGCAATTGCCACAAGTGATCAGTTGCGGTGGTCAAGGGATCATTTTTTGTGTCACAAGGCGCCAGTGCTAATGGCACAAGGAATCGGTCAAGGTGTCACAGAGGAGATTTCTTATGGCGGCACAAGGGAACAGTGCTAATGTGACAAGGGGTCATTGAAGGGGTCAGTGCTGGTGTCCCAAGGGGTCAGTGCTGATGTTCATGCGGCTAGTGCAAATATCATGAGCAATCAGTGCTAGTGTTGGTGTTCAGTGCTACAGGACAGTCATAGCAGCGAAGATGCCGAGCAGAAATTGTGACCACTGCCACTGCCACTAGACTCAACTAATTGGAATAGGAATGCCCCCCCCCCCCACGAGCGTCGACACATTTCAAAGCTCAAAAGTTAACAAAACAAGACACAAAATTCTGGTATTGATTCATGCCTTTTTGTGAGTGTGTGTGAAGTGTGTGTGTGTGCATGTTTTGTAATAAACTTGAATATCTCTACTAGTATTTCAGCCCGTCGTTAATCAGGGCATTCCACGCGAAGCTAACATTTATTAGAGTGCACGTGCTTGTAATGAGATGTCACCGGAGTCTTGTTATTTGTTCGAAGCAAAATGTTGAAACTATAACGTAGCAAAGGATGCTCTGGAGATAGGACGTTTTGAAAATAAGCTTTGTACTTATAGATAATGAAATATAATAGTGTCATATTTAGATCTATGACATGGACGATGAATGTGAGACCTGTGAGAAAGATTGAAAGGAAGACAGAGACAGAGACAAGAAGGGAGAGACAGAGAGAGAGAGAAGAGCAGAGAAAGTGAGAAAGACACATAGACCTAGAGAAGAGCAGAGAAAGTGTGTGTGTGAGAGAGAGAGAGAGAGAAATATAAAGAGACAGAGAGAAAAGCAGAGAGGAAAGAGCGAGACAGAGATAGAGAGGCTTTGTATCTTGATTTTGACTTTATTAGGCTGTATGTATTTTAGTTTGGTTATGTGAAGCTAGCTGAAATGTCGACTCACTTCAATATATTTATAAGTCAATCTTTATCCTAAATTCCGGCCGGATTCATACCGGAAAAAAAAAGACTGATGGTTTCTTTATTAAGATTACTATCTCCCATCAAACTTAGCAGCATGAGAGTGTACGCCGTAGCCCTACGTCAGCGTATCATGTTTTGGAACAATACACGTCCTTGTATGCAGTATATCAGCAACGTCATAGCCTACAGGAGCAGTAAACTGTCTACACTTAAGTAACAGCTACATCAGCGTCTTAGTCACACGTGCTTAACGCACCCCACCACCCTCGTTTCCCCGCCCTCAACCGGTGTTCTCCAGAACGAGTCATCAATCCTCTTCATAGACGGAACTTATCATCTCAGTTCTCAATACCCCTTCACCACCCAAATATCTGCAATATACGCTTGAATCTAGTGAGAATTAAGCCATTGATCAAATGTTGGTGGCAGAAGTGAGGGATGGGTGGGGTTTATAATACGGTCATGAAAGAAAGAATAAAATGATGTCTGATGTATTAAGATTATGTCTTGTGTATTGAGATGGTATCTAGTGTATTGAGATGGTGTCTTGTGTATTAAGATGGTGTCTAGTGTATTAAGATGGTGTCTAGTGTATTGAGATGATGTCTAGTGTATTGAGATGGTGTCTTGTGTATTAAGATGGTGTCTTGTGTATTAAGATTATGTCTTGTGTATTGAGATGGTGTCTAGTGTATTAAGATGGTGTCTAGTGTATTAAGATGGTGTCTAGTGTATTAAGATGGTGTCCAGTGTATTGAGATAGTGTCTAGTGTATTAAGATGGTGTCTAGTATATTGAGATGGTGTCTAGTGTATTGAGATGGTGTCTGGTGTATTGAGATGGTGTCTAGTGTATTAAGATGGTGTCTAGAATATTAAGATGGTGTCTTGTGTATTGAGATGGTGTCTAGTGTATTGAGATGGTGTCTGGTGTATTGAGATGGTGTCTAGTGTATTAAGATGGTGTCTAGTGTATTGAGATGGTGTCTAGTGTATTAAGATGGTGTCTTGTGTATTAAGATGGTGTCTTGTGTATTGAGATGGTGTCTAGTGTATTGAGATGGTGTCTGGTGTATTGAGATGGTGTCTAGTGTATTAAGATGGTGTCTAGTGTATTAAGATGGTGTCTAGTGTATTGAGATGGTGTCTAGTGTATTAAGATGGTGTCTGGTTTATTAAGATGGTGTCTAGTGTATTAAGATGGTGTCTTGTGTATTAAGATTATGTCTAGTGTATTAAGATGGTATCTTGTGTATTAAGATTATGTCTGGTGTATTAAGATGGTGTCTGGTGTATTGAGATGGTGTCTAGTGTATTAAGATGGTGTCTAGTGTATTAAGATGGTGTCTAGTGTATTAAGATGGTGTCTAGTGTATTAAGATGGTGTCTAGTGTATTAAGATGGTGTCTAGTGTATTGAGATGGTGTCTAGTGTATTGAGATGGTGTCTGGTGTATTGAGATGGTGTCTAGTGTATTGAGATGGTGTCTAGTGTATTGAGATGGTGTCTAGTGTATTAAGATGGTGTCTAGTGTATTAAGATGGTATCTTGTGTATTAAGATTATGTATGGTGTATTAAGATGGTGTCTGGTGTATTGAGATGGTGTCTAGTGTATTGAGATGGTGTCTAGTGTATTGAGATGGTGTCTGGTGTATTGAGATGGTGTCTGGTGTATTAAGATGGTGTCTAGTGTATTAAGATGGTGTCTTGTGTATTAAGATTTTGTCTGGTGTATTAAGATGGTGTCTAGTGTATTAAGATGGTGTCTTGTGTATTAAGATTATGTCTAGTGTATTAAGATGGTGTCTTGTGTATTAAGATTATGTCTGGTGTATTAAGATGGTGTCTAGTGTATTAAGATGGTGTCTTGTGTATTAAGATTATGTCTAGTGTATTAAGATGGTATCTTGTGTATTAAGATTATGTCTGGTGTATTAAGATGGTGTCTGGTGCATTAAGATGGTGTCTGGTGTATTAAATTTCTAGGAAAATCGTTAGAGAAGTTTCGAGTTCTCCTCCTTTGTCCAAAAAGGTTCGCCCACCCACCCAGAAGTTTCCACAAAGTTACAGGTTGAATAGAGACATTGTTTAAATAGATTTAGAAAATTGTGGTCAAAATACAATAAAAAAAACTGCTTAAAAAATAACTCATTTTTTTTCCAAATTGAACTCTTCTATACTCCACCTTTGAATTTCAAATTTATTACAGGTATTATAGTACAAAGTAAAACAAATAAAGAATACCAAGTTCGTTAGATTTATCAAAACATTCTATAGTTTATATTCCATTCAAGAATACAAAATCACATGTCAATGCCTATGTAAGGCAGTTTATCTCCCTTTATTTTCCCTTTTTTTTTTCGTTCTAAAAAAATTTCTTAAACCACTGCGTATTGGACCGCATGGTCTCGATTGGACACAGAAACTGACCAGGCAAGATGTCTTCCTGTCTTTCGCAACCTCCACTTCCGTCGCTCGTGTCAGCAAGTTTTTTAAAATCTCTCTCCAGGTTTCTTGCAAAACTCACGATACTCCCAAGGGAAGTTACCCAATGTTTTCTCTACTGTTGATTCTACCTTCTTCTTCCCCGCTGGTATTCGAATACGTTCATCCGGGTGTTATTCCTCTTCCACTTTTGAAATCATCCAATCACTTTGCGATTTAAATTGTTTTGGTAATAACATTAAAAAAAACACAGAAAAGGAGAACAAGTACACCTATCCAGATGTCCAGAAGTTAGGAGGAAATCTTCCAAGGCCCAGCCATAGTATATATAAAACAAGCCAAATATAAAAATACTTTAAAACAATACAAAGAAAAAAAAAAAAAAAGATTACCAAAGGGGAAGAACTCCACATTTACAACCATATATCTCAATACTGTATAATGTTTCCCTTGTTCGATATCAAACAAAATAATTAATCACCACTAATTATAATTAATCAATAAGTCTTTTTTTTATCATGTGTTGTTAGGGTGCAATGCATAGCTGTGTACAGTTTCAACTTGATCCGAGAATGAGAAGGGACAAAAAAAAAACATGTATAAAAGTTTGGACCCGACAGACAGACAGTGAGTTGTATAAGATTTGTCAAAAATGTTTTAGATTTTAGAAAGACTGGAGACCTCGCAATCCGATCAGCCCCTTCCCCCCTCCACCGCTCCTCTCCACACGTCACCCTCGTTGTTTAGAACTAATTCTAGGCACTACTAGCACTTTCAGTATAGTGAGTACATCAGTTCTATCGTAGTCAGTATTATTATAAAAAAAAAAAGATTGTATAAAGGTAAAGAGCTCCACACACTCCCTTTAAAACTATATCTACCAATAATGTGCAAGTTATTTACATTATTCGATAGAAATAAACTAATTAATTGACTAATTTTTTTTTGTTACTTTTTAGCGGCCCCCGAAAGGGTAAAAAAAGCTACTAGTTTTGTGCGAAATGTCTGTCCGTCCGTCCCGTTTAGATCTCGTAAACTAGAAAAGATATTGAAAATCCGACATCACAATATTTTAGACCATTCAAAGTTCTGATGCAACGGCTACTTTTTTTTTTCCTAAAAGCGAAAAATCTAATTTTTAAAATCAGTTATGCAAGCAGTTTTTTTAAAGAGAAAAAGCTAATTAGTATGCATTATAAGTTAGACCTAATTTAAAACGAATAGTAATCTTATAAACTTCATCTTCTTAAACTTTTTTCAATAGCGGAAATATGTTTTTGCTGTATTTTTTTGAGGCTTCGAATAAGAGATTGAGCCTTTTGAAGACAATTACATTATTTAAAAGACTACAGTTAGACCAGGAGAGGCGCGGTAAAGCGCTTAGCTTCCGAACCGAGGGTCCCGGGTTCGAATCCTGATGAAGACTGGGATTTTCAATTTCGGAATCCTTGGGCGCCTCTGAGTCTACCCAGCTCTAATGGGTACCTGACATTAGTTGGGGAAAAGTAAAGGCGGTTGGTCGTTGTGCTGGCTACATGATACCCTCGTTAACCGTAGGCCATAAAAACAGATGAACTTTACATCATCTGCCCTATAGACCACAAGGTCTGAAAGGGGAACTAGTTAGGCCAGGTTCACATCTAACTTTGCATTCACTTGCACCTATCCTAAGATCTGATACATCGTTGGGGCACTACACACGATCTGTCAACCTTCTTTCTCCATTCTTATCTCTCATTTGTCTTTGATATAATTTCATTTGGATGTTCTTTCTGAAAATATGGAAGCCTGCGTTGGTGGACCACTTCGGGGGCCGATTTTGAGTTTGTGTTTCCACACAAACTGTCTTTGTAACCTTGTTTTTTTTTAATTGATTTATGTCTTGTCTATGTCAATGATTCAATGCAACGTTATATGTGCAAATGACTAAACTAAACAATGTGTACAAACAATGCGTACAAACAATGCGTACAAACAATGTGTACAAACAATGTTAAAGTTTTAGTTTAGACGTTTTAGTGTCCTCTCATTTAACCCAATTAGTTCATAAGTTTTAATTGAGAAGACAAAAATCGTGCACCACGTTTAGCGTTGAGTTACAAGCCTCGCTGATTCAGGGGGAGACGATATAGAGACAAAAGGGGAGCAACTCTGCCAGAAGGGTAAAACTCCTAAATTAAAGATATCATCGTTGATTTGACCCCATTAAATTCAATTAATTTTTTTAAAATCAATTTTAATTTTTATGTTTTATTAAAAAGAGCACGCATTCTCCTAAAATTTTGTACCAAAAGTAACGTTTTCTGATTACAAACAAAGATGTTATTGAAGTCTTATCATAACAGCGTAGTATGTACAAATGTGAAAAAAAATAATTATTCCTTCAGAAAGTGGATAAAAATTTACGTAGGTAAAGAGTTAAACAATCAAAGAGGAAGTACATGAACACGTGTGCTGCTAATCTAGGCATCAAGGACATAACATGACTGTGTTTGAACGCAACCAAGAAATATTTGCATTTTGACACGAGAGCACATCCAGATCTAGATCTAATAACGTTGTCGGCCTGGTGTGCTTCCTATGGTTCGTCTGAACAGTGACCTCGGCTGAACTATGGGACTACGCCGAGAGACTAACTGGGTCAGATAAGGTCAGTGGAACGACCGAGGAAGAAACGAGAAGGGAAGGTGAGAGGTGTAGCTAGTAGTAAGTCCCATGACTGAATAAACTATTAGTAGACAATCGTTGGTTAGACAAGACACGGTAAAAGCCCTGCCTCGAGAGAGTTGCTTATACAGACCACTTGACCAAACAAATATTTCTAACTCACGTAATGCCACGAGGACGACAGATCACTTATTTTAGTTTGGTCAAGCAGTACGGACAGGATATATAGAGTAGGGTGGACTCTTAAAATACACCCAAAAGCTCAGAATCCCAGTTTTCAACGGGATTTGAACTTTGACGCCTCGGTTCTGAAGTAGTGCGCTATACCACTCGACCTCACATTCCAATATAACCACAGAAGCCTATAATAAAATAAATCTTTTGGTTCAAATACTTTAACACACTTCTATTTTCAGAGTTGTTTTATTCTTTGAAGTCCAATGTTAAATCTATGCAAGGGGAAGTAGCCAGGGAAAGTAATCAGAAATCACAAAAGTGCTAGCAGACGTCGAAAAGTGCAGCAGACGCCAAGTGATGTAATCATTCCATTGATACAATCAACATCCGCCTGTGCCTGCTACTTTAAAATAGCCGATAAAAGCGGGAAATATTTTTAAAGGAAAAGAAAAATTACACCAAACAATCCGTGGTTCTGTTCTGTGTGGCTCTGTAAGTCTGTTTAAAAAAAAAAAAAAAAATTCCCATCATTCCATGGTAAGGATCTCGAGATTGCAATGTACAATATATATCTTCAAAAACAAAATGACTCCAACTTAATTGAAATAAAGTTCAAATACAATATTACTAGAAAAATGACATCACATCGTCAAGTTTTCCAGACTGTTTAACACAATTTACATATTACCATAAAACATCCTCACATGAAACATTCATTCCTGCAAGACGTACAGACAGACAGACAGACAGACAGATAGACGTATAGAAGAGAGTGACTTAAATTTTGTTTTTTAAATCTATCTATCTATCTATCTATCTATCTATCTATCTATCTATCTATCTATCTATCTATCTATCTATCTATCTATCTATCTATCTATCTAAGTAAGATAACTTCTGTAAAATTACTCTTTTTCTAAGATAACTCTTTTGTAAGTAAGATAACTTCTCTAAGTAAAATAACTCTTAAATAAATAAGATGGCTCTTTTCTGACTTCAAGACAACAGTCGACTTGAAAGCCTCAATAAACAGCTAACAAACAACAGACATGTTTCAACAACGCCTTCTGTTTGTTTAGTTCACCACTTGCAACAACAGCCACATTAGGTGACGTAACATACACCATTTACTGGAGAGTGAGAACACCCAGAGACCAGAGGGTAAACAGGGAGAGAGAGAGAGAAAAGGCTAACACACACACTCTTTCAAGAATGTGGTTGTGATGGTGGCTGGGATGGTGGTTGTGATGGTGGCTGGGATGTCTAAACCAGTGAGTGGATTACCACCAACGTCAGGAGCGACAAGTCTGTCATCTTTGATACACATCCTGGCGCAGTTGTTGCTTGCCTCTACGGTCGAAAGGAGGAGAGTAGGACAGAGTGAAACACACAGAGAGAAAGAGATCATGAAAGAGAGGGAGAGAGAGGGGGGGGCGACGATGTAAAGAAAAGTTTTTAAAAGCAGACAGAAACAAAGAGAGAAACATAAACGAAGAAAAAAAAGAGAGGCAGAATGAAGAGAGCAAAAGAGAAAGAAGAGAAAGAGCGAGAGAGAGCTAAAGAGAAACAGAAAGAAGAGAGCAAAAGAGAAAGAAGAGAGAAAAAGAGAAACAGAAATAAGAGAGAAAAAGAGAAACAGAAATATGAGAGAAAAAGAGAAACAGACAGAAGAGAGCAAAAGAGAAAGAAGAGAAAGAATGAGAGAGAGCTAAAGAGAAACAGAAAGAAGAAAGCAAAAGAGAAAGAAGAGAGAAAAAGAGTCAGAAAGAAGAAAGTGAAAGAGATACAGAAATAATAAAGAAATAGAGAAACAGAAATACGAGAGAAAAAGAGAAGCAGAAAGAAGAGAGCAAGAGAGAAGGAAGAGAGAAAAAGAGAGAGAGAAATAAGAGACAAAAAGAGAGAACGAAAATACAAAACAGAGATAGAAGGAAGAGAGAAAAAGAGAGAAGAAAAAAAAGAAAGAAACAGACAGAGAGGGAAAGAAAAATTAATCATAAAGTTTTTTGTTTTGTCTTTAATGTAACTTTAATATGTAAAACTTTGCTCTAAAATAATATCCCATCAGTTTTTTGTCAGTCTAATCTGTCTCTCACTCTCTCCCTATCTCTCCTTCTTTCTCTAATAGCCACACACACACACTATAAATTTAACGCTGTCCGTTATTCAAAGTATTATTTCTCCCAAGATCAAAGTGAACTACGAAGAGAGACATTCCCGGATGTAACCCCACACCCGGGGGACGACACGGCTGATTGATAACAGAAGATAACATTATTGCAAAGTCTCCAAGTTTAGAACACATCTACTGGCAATGATGTCGGGGTTAACCAGATCAACGCTAAGATTACACTTGCTCTTTTCCTGTCTGTTGTTTATATGCCTTCACAGTATCAACAGTTAGTTTACACCAAGATCTACATCAGTCAAACTACTGTACACACTATATTCTATTTATATAAGAAGGTCATTGCACAGTCTACCTTTATTAGTAAAAAGCAATGTAAATAGTATAAAGAACTCCCCTGCCCTATGGGGCAGATGATGTGAAGGCCAACGGTTAACGAGCAGGGAGTGTCATGTGGCCAGCACAACGACCATCCGCTTTATTTTCCCCAACTAAGGTCGGGTACACATTAGAGTTAGGTGGACTCAGAGGCGTCCTTAAAATTCCAAAATTAAAAATCCCAGTCTTCACCAGGATCCACACCCGGGACCTCTCGTTTCGGAAGCCAAGCACTTTACCACTCAGCCTTAAAACACAAGGTACTAATTTATTTATAGGAATGTACAAATATTTAGTGCATGAGTTACGGAACGGAGAGGAGTAGCAAAGCGCTCGGTTACCACATGAGAGTCCAGAGTTCAAATCCACGTAATGGTTGGTGTTCTAAGCTTCAGTTTGTCCGTCTGTGTCTACCAATATATTAAAAAATAAACGCGGGGTACCTTTGCACTGCACGCACGACACCATCGTAAAACCTTTGACTACACAGCCCATAAAGTAATCAGGGGAACCCCCGCCTGACCTAGATATACATCCTACTAACTCTTAGATAATCGAGTCATGTCAGTTTTAAATATTTACAACAATACATAAACGAAGACCTAGATCATCAGGTCGGCTGACCCAGACATGGTTTATATTTACAATAAACAACATAGAGGCTTAAGACAAGGGCTGCGAGTCCATGTTTACATTGTTAGAGCCAAGTTAGCATGATCTACTCGCGAAGAAAACAGAATCATTAAGTCATAGTTTTCAATCATAACTGTAACCCCCACTAAATCTATTCAATCACAGTAAACTTAAGGGAGATTCTCACGATAAAGTAAACAAGGTCAAGGTCGAAAAATTGAACTTTAATATTGCCAACTAAATAAAAGTTTTAAGCAGAACGCCTTCAACCATTTCATTCTGTAGTGTATCAATGTGCAATATATTTGACATGGAGCTTTTTAAAAACATTGCCATCACTTCCTTTATTCTGCACACCGGATGCGCCAAAAAGCTTGCTATTTATAGTTTTTTTGTCCCATGTACAAAAATCTCCAATAACTTACCCATAAGACCTGACATCACAAAAGAGGAACTCTGTATGTTTCTATTTTATAACGCATTTGGCACTATTTAGGCGACGTTATCGATAATATGTCAGCAACCACTCTATGTAATAAACAAATAAAAACATAAAAAGTTTAGGGCTACTTACAAGACCATAACTGGCGGTCCCCCTTTTACCGATACAACAGAAAGGATCCAGGGTTAGAGGCGCACTTAGCATCGATCATACAACAACACAATAAGGAAATAAACACTTTCAATACTGTGTACGATGTTCTCAAAGATCGTCGATTCTATCCACTACCGCGACATTTTTCCGACTATTCAACGCTAAGGCAATCAAGTATCGATCTTGTTGGTACTTATGCAATAACGAAATCAGTTTGTAAATACTTAGGCAACAAGATATCGGTCTGTGAACGCCGAGGCAATAACGCTTCGGTTTGTTGTTTTTTTTGGTCCGTCCAAGCTTCAACTTTAATGTAGGGTCAGGGTTCTCTACTTGTACTCATTGTCAGAATCGCGTCAAGCGACTACACAGGGAACACTTGTAATCGATTCCATTTGTTGCAAACCTCTGCAGCGGTATGATTAAAGAGATTAACATGCTACACCACCGAGAGCTATACTCCAACGAGTTGTCTTCGAAAGATTGAGATTAATCAATTCTTGAGATTAGTAATCAATGATCCGATAAACTGAGCAAAATAATCCTGGGAGAAATGTATCGAACCCAAAAATAATCATAACTTTTTGCGGCTACATTTACTTTTCGACTATATATAGGGCCCTAATGTTGAAATGGGCTTCAAAAGATAGTATCCTGATGAAATGAGAATGAGATAATTAGTCTCAGTGTAGCCAAAAGTAGTTCTGGGAACATGTAAGGGAACGGACATCGGTTCCCTCAACTTCTCTAGCGACACAGTCAGTCACTAAAGTACACAGTATGATACCAACAGTCTCCAAACAAAAACGTTTTCTATACCATCACAGACTTACAGCAGCACTGAATTGGTCTACTTAGAGCAAACTGACGATGATAAAAGACAGGATTAAAAGGAGAAGGGGGGGAGGGTGAGGTGTGTGTGGTGGGTTTTGGGGGGGAGGGGGGTGAAAACGCTGTAAGCGCGCGCCAAGTACAATCCAAGGAAAGAAAGGGGTGGGAAGAAGGGGGTGGGCTGAATAAACAAGATGATGTTGGTTGATGTTAGCAGAATGGTGACTGTTGGAACTGGAATAAAAGTAGGAGAAATTTGTTAAAACAAAATACTTCCGTAACTTCTCTCCACCCCACCACACATCCCCCCACCCTCGTTTTTCATCGTTCTCCTTTCCGTTGTCGTGTTTCTTAACGCCTGGCTTCCTCTTTTCTTTCTAAGCCTCTCTATCTCCCTCCCTCCCTCTGTCCCTCCCTCTCTCTCGCTCTCTCTCTCCTTCGAAATCGTCAACACACGCCAAAGCACCTGAGCATGAAACCAGAGGCGCAGACAACTGACAACGAAAATGGGGGTGCAGTTATCTTGCCGAGGGGTGGAGGTGAAAGACACACACATAAAATATAGGATAGTACCATGTAAGTGGAGAGAGAGAGAGAGAGAGAGAGAGAGAGAGACAGAGAGAGAAATTTATATAGATAGATAGGGGAAGGGAGAGAGCGAGTGAGAGGAGAGAAAAAAGAGAGATAGAGGGAGAAGAAGAAAGGAAGGGAGGTAAAGAGACGGAGAGAGAGAGAGTGAGAGAGAGGAAGAAGAAAAGAGAGAGGGAGAGGGAGAGAGAAGGAGAAAGGAAGGGAGGTAAAGAGACGGAGAGAGAGAGAGCGTGAGAGAGAGGGAGAGAGAGGAAGAGAGAGAGGGAGAGGGAGAGGAAGAGGGAGAGAGTGAGAGGGAGAGGGAAAGGGAGAGAGAGAGGGAGGGAAAAATTGAAAGAGAGAGTGAGGAGTAGTAAGCTTAAATGTCAATTCTTTTAGGTCATGGCTTGTCACATTGTCAACGCCACTGGGAAAGAAGAATTTTTAGAATGTCACGTGACTGAAGAACTAAAAGGAGACAGTCCTGTTTTATCTCTGTGTGCTGAGGTAAATGAACGCGTGTACACGGCAAACTTGAACATTGTCTTCAGCTAATCGCCAAGAAACACTTCCGTTCAATGGAGCAGAGGGGAATGACTTTTGCGCCTTGTACTTCGAATGGAAACCAGCCAGCGACCCTTGTTGTGTACTGCAGCCTACTCACTGACTACTTCAGAAGCATGCAAAAATAAAATGTTGGGTAATCGAACGGGCATCACCGAAATAAAGACATCTTGATGCCTCATCGGAACATTAAAGGGAAGTATCTCAAGTAAAGTTCCCCTTCTCAGACCTTCCGATCTATGGGGCAGATGATGTTAAAGTCATCTGTTTCTTTGGCCAACGGTTTAAAAAGCAGGGTGTCATGTGGCCAGCACAACGACCAACCGCCTTTACTTTCCAAAACTAAAGTCAGGTACCCATAAGAGTTGAGTGGACTCAGGGGAGTCCAAAAAATCCCGAAATTCAAAATCCCAGTCTTCACAGAGATTCGAACCCAGAATCCCAGGTTCGGAAGCCGAGTGCTTAACCACTAAGTCACAACCCCCCCCCCCCCAAGTGAAGTATGTGCCAACAGAAGATAACTCCACCCAGGATTCGAACTTCTGAACGTTATGTCAACAATCCGATGCATGGACCACAAAAACCAATCAAATCACTTTAAAAAAAACAACAACATATTGAATCAAGCCAATGTTTCATTCTTATCCCAATAGGCTACCCCGCACAAGTGAACCACAGTCTACTCTCTATGTAGGCCTATATGAACTCAATGTTTTTTCTTAAAACAATTCTCATTTTTAAACGATCCCGTATCTCCATCATTAGCAGATCAAACACAGATAACTATGTTTGAGTGTGGGGATGAGGGGGTCTCTGTATGAAGTAACATATTAAAGGTTGCAAGCATTTTATTTTCACGGACTTAGATACATGCAGTTAAATCTATCAATGAAAAAAAAAATACTACACCGTATGTCCCAACATGTTAACAACACAATCATATAAAAGTGTCAGTCAAAAGGAGAAAGGTGTCAATCAAAAGGAAAGTGTGTTATTAACATTCGTTTAGGATTTACCTCCTCCTGAACACACACATTTTCAATGACCTATAAGATTTCTGAAACAAAAACAGCAACAAACAAAAAATTGTGGCTTTTGCGTTTCAAGAAATTGTAATTCACATTTAATTTCCTTGGAAACGTACTAAATTTGTTTGTACCGATGCACAAACCATCGATGAAGCCTCTAGAGTTATCAATGAAAAAGTCTGATAGATATATTTTATAAAAGACTCACTTTCCCTGAAGTCTTTTCAATTAAAAAAAAAAAAGTGTATTTTTATGAAAAAAAAAAAAAGTGTATTTTTATGAAAAAAATAAAAAATGTGTATTTTTATGAAAAAAAAAAATGTGTATTTTTATGAAAAAAAAAAAGTGTATTTTTATGAAAAAAAAAATGAATGCATAATTAATGTTAAAAACACAAGTTAAACAAGTAGCCGTTGCACCGGAACTTTGCAAGATTATGTTTTTGCGAGCTAAACGGGACGGACAGAAAGACCCACACAAACTAATAGCGGCTTTAGTTGTCTTCTGGGACCACTAAATATTGATGTATTGGCTATTTTAGTCCATTGTATTCATATATTTGTCAATACACTTAAAGTTCTACTAACAATAAACTTAACTTTAGGTTTACAGGCGGAGGGAGCTCAAGAGAGGGGAGATGAGAGTTCTCAATAAAGAAACCAGTAGCGTCCCCTGCCTTCTAGATCTATATTTAGATTTATAAATTATTCTGTACTTTTTGTTGGTTAGTGTCGTCTGCTGATTTGAAGGTGTGGAATGTAAAGGTGGGGTAGAAGCAAATAACTAGAAAGTGTTAATTTACAAGTCTATACGAAATGGAATTAAACCCAGGAGCTTCTGTTTGACAGCACTTACCTTTAACTAGATCTATCCTATTGACTGTTAATTTTCTCTTTTGTTTCTAGACTTTTGAAGTGCTAATGTAAAGTTTCCCTTTTCAGACCTTGGGGCAGATGATGTTAAGGTCATTTGTTTCTTTGACCAACGGTTAACTATCAATCGTCTTTACTTTTCCCAACTAAAGTCAGGTTCCCATTAGAGTTGGGTGGACTCAGAGGCGCCCTAAAAATTCCGATGTTCAAAATCCCAGTCTTGACTGAAATTCGAACTAAATGGTCCCAGGTTCAGAACCCAAGCGCTTAACTCCTCAGCCATCGCGCCCTTCAAATTATACCATCGATGGTCAACATCACAAGTTCACTGATGTTAGTAGTGTAACACTGAAGGTATTAAAGAAACCTATCCAATGAGATCGGTGAGACTGAGATTACCCAGCAAGACATGCTCTGAGAAAGACGAGGTGAGTCTCGAGCGAAACGATTGCTTCAAGTAATTGCCAGTTAATTGAGTGAAGACTAGAGAATGCACGTTGATACAACGTCATACGTACGCTTGAGAGAGAGAGAGAGAGAGAGAGAGAGAGAGAGAGAGAGAGAGAGAGAGTGAGTGTGTATGTGAGTACGTCACTGAATAGAGGAGTGTTGGAGGCAAGGTGTCTATGTGCAAGAGTTGGACAAAAAAACTCCCTGGGAAGTATTGATCCACGCTTTCAAATGTATTTGTTGAATTTGTTTGCATTCAGATTTTGTTTCCAATCCATTTTCCCCTGTATACTGTACATCAATAGTTAACCTTGTTAAAGTTGGTAGTCCTCAATCTGCCCTTCAATCTATCATCTAGCAATCATTTCTATTTAACTATCTATCTATTTAATTATCTCCATCTATTCCAATCCATTTTCACCTGTATTACATCAATAGTAAACAGTATAAAAGTTGGGTAGTTGTCATACTTATTAATGCGCAAATATTAAAAATTTATTGTTAATTTAACTTTCCATCTAGTTATTATTTCTATCTTTCAACTATCAGTCTACCCAGCGGCGTTACTAAGTGGGTGCTGGAGGTGCGGGCAAGTATTGTTCTTCATTCTCTTACCACCAACAAACCCATCGTTTAAGCACAGAATATCCATTCGTTTATTTGAGATTTTGACCCAACTGAAGTCGCTGCTGGCCGCCTTGTCTTTTTATACTAATTCTACCCACGATTCCTTCTCCCGGAAGTGGCTGTATTTTCTTCTCTACGTGGGAGTGGGCATCATTTGAAACTCCTAAGCTAAAGAGCCCGTGTTTACTTTGACGTCTGCCAGACAAGTTCCGGATGTGACGAGTCCATGTTACATACAGGATGCCTGACTTCTAGTGTCTACGCCAAGACAAAATAATCAATACTCAGCACAGGTCATGTTACGATTGTAAAGTGTTTAATTCTTTGGAACAAATTCACAATTGGAAAGTTTACAAGGGAAGAGAATGATAGATAAATAAACGTGTCCGAACGAGACCGGTGTATGGTGTATTCAACACATTTTCCCCTCGAGAGCGTTCAAGTTATTAAACTCCGAAGTGTGGTAAAGCGCTTGGCTCAAGCGAGGAGTCTCAAGTTCGAATCCTGATGACTTCTGGTAGTTTGAACTTTGCGATTTTAGGACGCCCCCCGAGTCCACTCTACTCTATAATGACATGCTCTGGGGGAGTAAAGGCGGATGGTCGTTGTGCTGGCCACATAAAACCTTCATTAATGTTATGTTACTATGGTGACGGTGGGAAGAGGTTTGCGATTGGGTGGTGGCTATGTACCATGAATAATGCAAGATAAGCGGCATTGTCATCAGCGGTTCTGCCTAACAGACGACTCCAGATGGCTAGAGGTAAAAGACGTGTTTCTGTTGTGAGAATTTGTTCAAATTACCATTTGTATAATTATAAAGTCTACTCTATTTCATTTCATCTCAAGTTGATTTTGTTTATTTTGTAATCAAAGTAATATATAACATTGTTCACCATTTATTCAGTTATTTCATGTTTTACAAGTAAAAAAATAATAATACGCCTACAGCGGTTGAGTTGGCAAAAGTGAACTTGATATTAAAACTAAATAATTCAATATGAAACGAAATCAACGTTTAAACACAGTTGCAAGGTACAATAGCAGAAGATAGAAACATAAAATAGGATTGTTATAGCCTCGTTCTGAAAATGACGAAATACTGATTTCCATTTGGTGCCAAAATATGCAGACGATGTATTTCAAGATTGATCAGCATTACCAGACGATAGATAAAACATGGCAGAAATCAACTTGGTATTTTTTAAATGTCACATATCACTTAGCTTATAATTTATGTTTTTTTTTTATTATTGAAAATAATATGGAATATTGTTATGGGTGAAAACGGATAAACCATTGTGCAAATTTAATTTCTCGAGATTAAGGAACAAGATTTATTTTAATTTAATTAATCTATTATTTTTTAAAAAAAGGTCAATCTGACAGATTAGGACAAACAAAAAGGTGGGAGCAGGACGACTACTATCTCTCCATTGGGTTCACGCAGCACTGATTGCTTATTGATCTGTAGACTATTGAACAAAGCCAGCAATGTGGAGTTACACGGGACACCAGACAAACAAAACCAACCAAATTCGTGATCCTTGACCGGGTAGTATATAGATGTAAGATACCAACATGCGAACCGTTTCCCCAAGAGGTGACTTCTGTTTCTTTTCTAGCTAACCATATGCCCATTTATGCCTGAGTACGCGCACACACACACAAAATGGGGGAAGAGAACAGCACAAGTGACAAGGAAGAAAGACTGAAAATACTTTCATAGATCATACTCAAAGATACTATGTCAGTGGCGGCACCAACGATGAAATATGAGAAGGTGATCAACAAAAAGAGAACACAGCATACATGTATTTCCTATTTGACAATTTATCTACTTTTAGAAATACAATTTTGACCTTTGTATTTTACAAATACTTACTGTCATTACCAGAGGCTTAGCAAGGTGCCCTAGGGCCTAGGGCCCTGGATCAAGAATATGATGGTGGGCCCTCTCCTTTAAGTTAGGTGTCTCAGCAACCATATCGAGCCATACTTATGTGTCATTTGTATGTGTCATTAATTTTTTTTTAAAAAGGGATTACGATACAAAATCTACTCTTTGCATAAAGCATCCCTAATGGTAGGCTCATTGTTTGCTATGCGACTCGACATTGCGGTCATTGTGTTGTACTTACAGGTGATTATTAAACTTTTTTTTTTAGAAATATTTTTTTTTTGTTTGATGATAACACTCTCCCATATTCTATATAAGGATTAGACTATGGATGTAGATGGTAGATAATAGGCTTACACGGAATAGATATTTATGAATCTGGAACTGAATCTCTGGGAAATAAAAACCCAGACAAAAAAAAAAGTCCACATTGCCAATCATGAGCTCCCGACAAAGTGGTGGATCGCTCTTCTTAAGCGTATTCGAGTGCTTTGACCTCGTGAAGTAGTAGCGTGTCACGTGACTACCAAACGTTGTACTGTTAAAATACTAAGAGAAAGCGTTGGTTTGTACATGAAAATGGTTTGAACCTCAGGTCTCAGTATTGTTTGCTATAGAGATTTCTTAATGCCTGCCAACAGAAAAATTTTCTTTACTTTGTCTATTCAAGATCAGATAACTCTGTTGACTTAAACATAAATCAGTCAACTTAATGGAAGACAACCCACATTGTGTAAACATTGATTGGTCTATTTTTGGATCTGCAGGGGTTCAAAGTGTCGGGGAATCATTGGGGGTACGCTGAGTGAAGGTTTGGGTTTTGTTCTCAGCATAAACAGTGAGAATCTAGTATGTTGCCTCTCATATGTCTTTATGTAAGTTTTTGAAAGCAATTAAATTAAATTCGTTTTATAATTGGTATATGACTCCAAAATACAGAAAAACTGTTTTCATTTTAACGTGAAGAGAAAATACTGGATCATAAAGATTTATCTTTTTAAAATTTTTCTTTGATTATTTTTTAAGTAAAAAAAATATACTTTTTTTTCGTCTTCAAGAAATGTCGATTTGCTGATAACGCTATTTCTAATTTACCCAACCATATCCAGATGTTGCTTGGTGGCAGAGGTGATCGCCCCAAGTTCAGATCCTGATGGAGTGCGATATTTAATCCAAGGGTTCGGAACCTTACTGTGTACGCTTTGCTAATATGTCTGGGTAGTGGATTGCCTTTTTTTTTTAACGTTGGAGAGGCCTAACCGATCGGTACAATCGCTGACCAAAAGCAACAGTTGTAAGAAAAAGGATTATTATTACAGTATCAGTTTACTATTTTTTAACAATGGTACGTTTACCGTTACAATCAAGAATTCTAGATTGACTTCATACTAAAAGTTAAAATCAAAACTTTGGTAAATAAGACCTTGAATAAATTGAAAACATAATCAACCGAGAAATACTAAAATTGCGTAAAAAAAATAAAGGCCTTTTAGTGCACACCTGTGGTTATCGACCTTTGCATTTCTATATTTAGTGTCAGTCTATCAATGACTTGTTCTACACCAGGGGTTTTCAACCTGTGGATCGCGACCCCCTTGGGGGTCGATTGCCGATTTGCCAGGGGTCGCCTAAGACCATCGAAAACATGGATTGTTATTGTCTACTCTTCTATTGCTGTGTGTGTTTGTTTGGGGGGGGGGGGAGGGTCGCGACAGAGAGGGGGATTGTAAAAAGGGGTCACCGAGCTTAAAAGGTTGAGAACCTCTGTTCTACACCTAAGCGTATTCGACTCCAAGATCTGTTCGAATACAGTCACATGTCTTGCGGTCAAACAGAAAACGATAAAAGTAAATCTAATCGTCGATGAAGAAAAAAAAAACAGACCAAAGAATAGAGAATGTAAACATTAACAGATCACTCCCCTCCTCAGGAGGGGCCACTCTTACCCAAGAGAGCAAATCTTCTTGCACCCCCCCCTCCCTCCCTAACCAAAAAAAAAAAAAGTATTCTCCCAACCCTTTCAAAACTGTTGACAGTGACAAAACAAAACAAGATGAACAATTTTGAAAAGGTCACAAAACAGAAGAGAGAGAGAGAGTCGAGGTCGAAAACAACAACTTAAAAAAAGAGGATGAGAATCGATCTCTTGTCAGCACGAGAGCCCTTACCAAAATTAAAAAAAAACAACAAACAACACCATGCCATCATTATAGCTCTGATTGAACCACTAATGGATGCACAGACTTAGAAACTAAGGGGGAAAAACATAAGTAGATAAAACCAGAACATCAAAACAAAACTCATAAAATAAAACATGGTAACTAACACTGAAGTGTAAACTTCGAACGAGCCAACTCTCTACTAAACAGACAGCTATTTGGCAATTTGAAGTCCTCCCCCCCCCCCCCCCAAACAAAATGCCATGTGAACAGGGAAGGGCGAGTAACAATGTCGTAACCCCCCCCAAAAAAAAACAAAATTTACAGATGTTGCTTTCAAACGACAACAACAAAGTGATGACACAATGTCATGTTACTGAATGTCAAATGTTATCGTCTGCTAACGCATGCCTTCTTTTTGCTGGGGCATCATTACCCTCATGTTCCGTGCTGACATTTGTGTAGTGATGTGATTATTCTTTGAAGCAATTAATTAAAAAGAAAATAATTATAAAACCCTGAACACACATGACGTTAAATATATAGGAAAGAAAACATACGCAAACATACACACGCTATGTTTAGTATATACATGGTTGGCTGCCTGGTCGTGCGGTTTGCGCGCTGGACTGTCGTTTGGACTTACCGATGGTCCCGGGTTCAAACCCTGCCCGCTCCCATCCCCCGTCGTCCTGCGGGAGGTTTGGACTAGGAAGTAAACTATCTTCAACTCTGAAGGAACATCCGAAAAATGTAAAACAAACAAACAAACAACATATACCTAAATATGCATTACTTTTATAATGAAATAAATACTTTCTTTGATATTTCATTAATCAACAAAACATTTTCGAATCAATTTATGCAAGGAAAAAATAATGTTGACAGTGTCTTTCTAAAATTAAATATTTTAATTTTTCTAATTATCAAAAGGGGGGTGCGTGGCTGCTGAGATGTCAAATGCTTGGGCTTCCGAACCGAAGGGTCTATGAAAGTGGGATAATGAATTTCGGGATTCCTAGGTGTCAACCCAACTCTAATGGGTATCCGACATTAGTTGGCGAAGTAAAGGCGGTTGGTCGTTTAGCTTGCCACATGGCACATCCGTCGGGATGGCCTTTAACCCCTAAAACATCAGAATTGTAATTCCATTGCAAAACAGCTCAGCACTTAAAGGGTTAAATTATCTGCTCTCTATACACCTATATCGCAAGGTCTGAAAGGGGAACTCTTACTAATAATCATCGAGCCCAGGACACCAAGAAAAACTAAAAAGTATTTATTTTAACTGAATAACTCTAAAACCAAATGGATTCCATGCATTTAATATAAAACAAGCTACGAGTAAACATTGATTAAAACAGGATAACCTTTAACCCGGAACAAAAAAAAAAAAAAGGTCGCTTGATACCATAATCAGCTGGAGAAAACAGAAAGAGAGCTTCCCTTAAGGATCTACATATTTTATAAGCCAGGGTGGCCAAAGCAGGCTAAGTACCAAGCACCAAAAGGGGAATACACCAATGATGGCAATCGATACGTCTAAGCCTATTTGTTGGGGGGGGGGGTTAAGTCAATAACTGGGGAGGGGGGGGGGTAAAGTCAATACCTGGGGAGGGGGCAGTGTGGGAAGTAGCACACACTGCAATGGACGAAACATCTGATGTTAACTCAATGAAATATAAAATAGCATCGAATTCACCTCGTTCGTAAATAAAGATGATTTTATAGTAGCGAAACATATAAAAGAAACGTGGCTTTTGGATGTCTATTTAGACTAGAGGAGATTTGTGTTTGTTTGTTTGTTCAATCTAAACTAAATAAGATTATCTACAAAACTATCAATCTAAACTAAATAAGATCATCTACAAAACTATCAATCTAAACTAAATAAGATCATCTACAAAACTATCAATCTAAACTAAATAAGATTATCTACAAAACTATCAATCTAAACTAAATAAGATCATCTACAAAACTATCAATCTAAACTAAATAAGATCATCTACAAAACTATCAATCTAAACTAAATAAGATTATCTACAAAACTATCAATCTAAACTAAATAAGATCATCTACAAAACTATCAATCTAAACTAAATAAGATCATCTACAAAACTATCAATCTAAACTAAATAAGATTATCTACAAAACTATCAATCTAAACTAAATAAGATCATCTACAAAACTATCAATCTAAACTAAATAAGATCATCTACAAAACTATCAATCTAAACTAAATAAGATCATCTACAAAACTATCAATCTAAACTAAATAAGATCATCAACAAAACTATCAATCTAAACTAAATAAGATTATCTACAAAACTATCAATCTAAACTAAATAAGATCATCTACAAAACTATCAATCTAAACTAAATAAGATCATCTACAAAACTATCAATCTAAACTAAATAAGATCATCAACAAAACTATCAATCTAAACTAAATAAGATCATCTACAAAACTATCAATCTAAACTAAATAAGATCATCTACAAAACTACAAATAATTCATGTTGGTTCAAGAAAACGAGCTCTGTTGGTTGGTGAAACCGTAATAACATTTATTACAGAACAGACGCCAGATAGGTGAAGAGGTAATAATCATAATTATAGCTGTTCTATAGCGCTACCTTCATGCTTATAGTTTGCTCAGAGCGCTTTGGTCCAATCTCATTTGTGGCGCTCAGTAAACACAACTCTGATTGAATCTGGTGTGGAACCTCGAGCCCCCTTCTTAGCCACTTAGCCTCTCGACCACGGTTCCCACCGGAGGAAAGGAGGAGAGAAAACAGACCCTGCTGATGTAGTAAAAGAAAAAAGACCCTGCTGACGTAGTAAAAGAAAAGAGACCCTGCTGATGTAGTAAAAGAAAAGAGACCCTGCTGATGTAGTAAAAGAAAAGAGACCCTGCTGATGTAGTAAAAGAAAACAGACCCTGCTGGTGTAGTAAAAGAAAACAGACCCTGCTGATGTAGTAAAAGAAAAGAGACCCTTCTGGTGTAGTAAAAGAAAAGAGACCCTGCTGATGTAGTAAAAGAAAAGAGACCCTGCTGACGTAGTAAAAGAAAAGAGATTAGTCACATGGCTAAAAAAAAAAGGTTCCTTTTCTAACCTTGCATGGGGGGGGGGGGGGCAGATGATGTAAACTCATCTGTTTCTTTGGCCGACGGCTTACGAGAGCATAGGACAACACAACGACCAACCGCTGTTACTTTTACCCACGTAAGTTAGGTACCCATTAGATCTGGGTGCACTCAGGGGCGACCTAAATAAATCCACAAAAAATTTCTTGAAAGGGATTCGAACTTAAGACCCCCTCAGTTCTAAAGCCAAGCGCATTACCACTCACCCCCCCCCCCCCACACACACACACCGTGAGCTACTGACTGACACTTTCTTCCAAGCTTGAGACATCATTCACAAGCCAATCAATTGGTTTGAACAGAGCGCAACACTTCTAGTCAACATTGATGAAAACATCAACCTGCGTCAGAGGTTCGCTAGCGACCAGAGGTCGATGAGATAGTCAGGTTGATCTATTACCCTTTTTTTTTATATCTTCTTGTAAGGGCTATGACAGTAGCTTGTATAGACATTGATTAGTTACTTAAGTCTTTTTCATACAGGAAACAACAGAAAGTCCTAAAACTCTCCAAACTTCCCCCCCCCCTTTTTTTTCTCTTTCTCTCCTGAGTTTTATAATGATGTAGAAATTGCTTATATGATCTTTTTTTTTTTATTGAAATATTAATAATATATGGTCTTTTATTTTTAAAAAATTAAAATTTAAACTTTTATTTTTCTGCATGGTAACTTTATAATTTATGTTTTAACATGTGGAAACACAAACTCAAAATCGTCCCCCGAAGTGGCAGAAAAAGATAGAGGTTTCACTATTATAAGAAAGAATATCATAATATGATTTCGATCAAAGGCAATTGACAGAAACGGGTTAATACTTTCACATTGAAAAGGGTGACAAGGATGCTTCAAGACTGGGTCTGAAAACATCTTGTTTTAAGTAAACAACTCCATGCATAAAAAATGTGTTATTTCTTTTGTCTTCACATCCTGAGATCATGTCACGACACAAGAGTCTGTTTTTTAACAACTTCCTCGTTCCAACTTCACTTTGCACGTGACAATATCCGATTGATAACAAAGTTATCGGCCTTCCATTAGTTTTGATGTTTAAATCTTTTTTTCTTTAAACACGATTGGCACTGTCACGAATGATAAAGACTCTTCACCAATAGCATCATGCGGGATCAATGTCCCCCTGAACTGATTCGACGGGAAACAACCACCGCCCGCAGACGATGCCAGTAGATTGGACAATGTTGACACGGCAATTGAGAACCATGGCATGCATTGTCAGGTCATCTCCAGACTGATGACCAAATCTAATGTGATGCTAAAAGTGTAATCCGCATTACATCCTTCAACTGGTCAGCAAAAAAAAAAAAAAAAAGAGGGGGGATGGTGGAACAAGTTGGGTATGGAAAGGGGGGTGGGGGTGGGACATTAGAAAAGTGTAACGTGGATGGAAATCGTAAGATCGATACCACGAGGTGCCATTAATACAGTCAACAAATTGGATGTCACAGACCAGTGTGTGGACGTCTGCTAAGAAGACTGTGGATGTATGCTTGCGTATGAGTTGAAGAAAAGAACTATTTAAATTCCAAGACATATCACGTGAATGCAATGTCATCTTGTTGCTTGAGAAAGTTATAGTCGAATACTAAACAGACAGTATTACAAGACTGCTATCTTGTTTCGTCGCTCGAGAAAGTTATAGGCAATGCTAAACATAAGACAGCCTATGAAAACACTGCTACCTTGCCTTGTCGCTAGAGAAAGTTATAGACAATGCTTAACATAGACAGCATATGAAAAGACTGCTATCTTGTTTTGTCGCTAGAGAAAGTTATAGACAATGCTTAAGATAGAGACTGCTATGTTGCCTCGTTGCTAGTTATAGGCAACGCTATAAATGTAAAATGTATAATATCAATTAATAGCAACGATGTTATATTTGCAATATTATTTTATTATTTCCCCAACACACAGAAAAGGAATTTTTTTTTTATGTGGGATCGGACTTATAAACAGAATAATGTTGTAGTTAGATTCACAAATGTTCTTTTGGGGGAAGAGCAGATTCCCAGAATCATCAAAGGCCGTTGTAATTCACTATGGATAGCATTTAAAAATGAGGGAATTCAAATTGTTTCGCTGGTCAGTCTATTTGACTATGGAACAACCTCACTGTGAAACTAGTTGCACGAGACAGCATTAATGAACTGCGTGGTGCGCAATCTCCGGTGCGTAGCCGGCTAAGTAGTCCCGTTATAAACAGACTATTTGAGAACATAATTCGAAATCTTGAAAAAACACACACACAGAATCACATTTAGTAAATATTTTTTTTTTAAATCTAAAAACAAAATAATCAAAGAATACAGAGTTGAAATCCATACATATAAAACGTTAAAACTAAAAAAGAAAGAAAAAAAAAAACAAGGACTTACTTTCTGAAGACAGCAAATCGACCAATAGGTTCCTTACAATATAGATCTATAAAACAAAAACAACACACAAAAGGGACAAAAACTAAAATGACCTTGACCCTTGACGTAACACGCAGCAACAAACAGTGACCTAACAGGCGAATACAAAGAAAATGATTGAAGAATCGATAGCCCGCTAGAGCACACATAAGCAACCCGCAGTCAACGTAAAAAGCTGAACATTGTTTTTCTTCATTACGCGACAAAATTAACAGCTCACTTAATTTGTGGCGAACGTCGAGGGTGATGTCAATACATGGATATGTGTTCTGGGATCCAGTCTCCAGCACCACAGTCTCGAGAGGAGTTGTCTACCAAACCAACACACCTAGTGTTTGTTACATTTGTTATTCTTATTTCTTATATCTACTGCAAAGAGTAGACTATTGATACCATTTAATTGGTCTCTTCAAATTGCCGTTTTATCTTTTTAAAGCAGATCTTTGTTTTCTTTCAGTAGGATTGATATTATCTTTCTTCTTTACTTCCTTGAGAATGTAGGTTAAAGCTTCAGTATTTCTTCCTTAAGAATGTAGGTTAAAGCTTCAGCATTCCTTCCTTGAGAATGTAGGTTAAAGCTTCAGTATTTCTTCCTTGAGAATGTAGGTTAAAGCTTTAGCATTTCTTCCTTGAGAATGTCGGTTAAAGCTTCAGCATTTCTTCCTTGAGAATGTAGGTTAAAGCTTCAGCATTTCTTCCTTGAGAATGTAGGTTAAAGCTTTAGCATTTCTTCTTTGAGAATGTAGGTTAAAGCTTTAGCATTTCTTCCTTGAGAATGTAGGTTAAAGCTTCAGTATTTCTTCCTTAAGAATGTAGGTTAAAGCTTCAGAATTTCTTCCTTAAGAATGTAGGTTAAAGCTTCAGCATTTCTTCTTTGAGAATGTAGGTTAAAGATTCAGTATTTCTTCCTTGAAAATGTGGGTTAAAACTTAAGTATTTTTTCCTCCCTTGACGACGGAAGGATGCATCTTATTTTCTTTCCCTTGCTGGAGATGGTGTTACTATTGGACAATTTTTTCTCTATATTTCTCTCCTACATAGACTGCTATCCATTCATGCACAACTTGATTGGAGCACAGTGTATACACACAGTCTTCGATTAGATAGCACAAAATTGTGACAAGACATTGAATAATGTCCTCTCCAGATTTTAACCATATATACTGAAGTATGGTTTATTAAATGTCCTAAGCGTTCATATTTTATAGCCGAACAGAAAAAAAAAAAAAAACTTAAAATTTGACAAAAATTTAAAATGTTTACAGTCCTGATAGTGCTCCATCTTCTCACCAAGAAAGATAATGAAAGTAAACACAAGTGAGCAAAGCACGTGTAAATCAGGCAATACTTACAGACGAGGGTGTAAACAGTTGAAACTGGTCGACTAATATAGTCGCACGTGGCACAGAGATCAGAATTGACCAATGGTGACAAGGGCGTATTTCGACATTTGTCTGGCCCCAAAATTTAAAGTTCATAAAAGATTCACTTACGCGGGGAGGAAAGCCAGATCAATAAGCGCCTCATTAGCCAATGCGCTTTGGAAGAAGAGAGAGAGAGAGAGAGAAGAGAGAGAGAGAGTGATGTTTAAATGTTTGAAGTGACGGTTAACATTGTGTTTATGTGTATGCATCGTGTGTATGTGATTATGTGTTGTGCGCATATCTATTTATGTGTAATGAGCATGTGTTTATGAGCCGTGCGTAGGTGTGTTTGCATCGCGAGTATGTCAGTTGTGAGTTTCTATGATGTGTGTACGTGTTTATGTGTAGTTTGTACGTGTGTGTGCGTCCTGTGTAAGTGGGCATTGAAATATGATGGTTTGGCCATTGGGCGAAAGTGTAAGAGGTCAAGGACGCTTAGCGACGGTCATTTTTGGAAGCAACGTGTGAGTCACTGACCGTCACAACAAGAGTAATTCTATTACCAGAGAGAGAGAGAGAGAGAGAGAGAGAGAGTAATTCTAAAAAATGTGTATATAAAAAAACAACAACCTAGATGACTGTGTGTTTGACTTGTTTGTTTTACAATTAAATGTCTCCCCTCTATAATTGCATGGGCATTTATTTCCCGCGCTGACATTTCCCTAGTACAAGTCTATTAATAGCAGCCAACACAGTTTCAAACAGGGGAGGCAAGCTATGGGCGAATTCCGAAAAGAATAATGCGTGATCCCACTGATACTAATGGAAGAATAATTGATTCATTTTTATTACAGAAGTCTGTTCAAGGGAAGTAACCAACAAAAGCCAAAGACTACTTCACCTAATACTTAAATCGAGTTTTGTCCCTTTTATAGAAATTTTTCGCAATAAAAAAGGTCTTTCAATCAAGTAGTATATGAAGTTGTATAAAAAGCTAAGGACTAATGTTGCTACCTAGGTACCTGTCAGACTGGTACTTGTTGAATTTTGCTGCTATCTCTTAACCTAAAAAATAAACGCCCACAACGCAATTCCTGAATTGCGCGTTGTTACGAAATTGCGCGCGTGATTGATTCTAAGCAGGGAAAAAATATTCTTGTTTTCACAATTATATTCTGAAATTTTCCATTAAGTGTATAAAATAAGTAGCCGTTTTCCTCCGTTGAGTCACACACACATATATATACATACATATACAGGTACAAAAACATCAACACATATGTCACTGCCAATGTCACACACACACACACACAAAGGGGTCAATGTCCTAAGCCTAGGTTTAATAATAAACTGTTTTCTTTATAAAGGCGAGCTAACATGCACATATGGACATGTGTCAGAATGGACCTCATTCACCAATCGTAAATAAACACATTTAGCCACGTCATAATATTGGTAAAACAATGAAAAATACGTATCACGTGACAGCCACTATGGATTACATAATTTGTATAGAAGATATATAGAATCACGTGGCTAAATGTTGTTTGTTTACAATTGGTGAATGAGATCCATTTAGAGAAGACAATATTAGCGAGATTTGAGCAGCCCCCTTTTTTCTACAATATGCAGGGCGAGGTGGCTGAGTGGTAAAGCGCTTGGCTTCCGAGGCGATAGTCTTGGGGTCGAATTTCCGGATTTTTTAGGGCGCCCCCGTGTTTATCCACTTCTACTGGATACCTGACATTAGTTGCATTCTTTTCATTCTGACACCCTTTTAAGCTTCAGACATAGAAATCTATAGATAGCCATGGAGGACCTCTACAGTCTTGAATAAACAACTTCAGTTACTTATGTACAAACACACTGTTATCTGAGTGCACTAAAAACTGGGAAATAAATGATATAGGCCTACAATGTATACCATAAATAAAAGTGTGGACTATGGTGTTCAAAGTTATCCGTTGAGAAGTGTTAGAAATTGCACATTTTTTTTTAAAATACATTCTATAAAATATGCTGTCCATTTTTACTGCACTCAAAAAAAAATGTTTAGTTCTAAAGTGTATTGTATGTATTGGACATTGTCATAGATGGCGGAGTGTCTAGGAATAACAAGATTTTTGGTGCCTCTGGTGTACAGAATCTAGGCCAGTGTTGATAAGCTCTGTTATAGTTACATGACAATCACTGTTGATAAGCTCTGTTATAGTTACATGACAATCACTGTTGATAAGCTCTGTTATAGTTACATGACAATCACTGTTGATAAGCTCTGTTATAGTTATATGACAATCACTGTTGATAAACTCTGTTATAGTTATATGACAATCACTGTTGATAAACTCTGTTATAGTTACATGACAATCACTGTTGATAAACTCTGTTATAGTTATATGACAATCACTGTTGATAAACTCTGTTATAGTTATATGACAATCACTGTTGATAAACTCTGTTATAGTTATATGACAATCACTGTTGATAAGCTCTGTTATAGTTATATGACAATCACTGTTGATAAGCTCTGTTATAGTTATATGACAATCACTGTACCCTTTTTTAGCGCAACCTGTGGGCAGTTTAGACTTTTTAGCGTAACCTGTGGGCAGTTTAGACTTTTTAGCGTAACCTGTGGGCAGTTTAGACTTTTTAGCGCAACCTGTGAGCAGTTTAGACTTTTTAGCGTAACCTGTGGGCAGTTTAGACTTTTTAGCGTAACCTGTGGGCAGTTTAGACTTTTTAGCGTAACCTGTGGGCAGTTTAGACTTTTTAGCGTAACCTGTGGGTAGTTTAGACTTTTTAGCGTAACCTGTGGGCAGTTTAGACTTTTTAGCGTAACATGTGGGCAGTTTAGACTTTTTAGCGTAACCTGTGGGCAGTTTAGACTTTTTAGCGCAACATGTGGGCAGTTTAGACTTTTTAGCGCAACATGTGGGCAGTTTAGACTTTTTAGCGTAACCTGTGGGCAGTTTAGACTTTTTAGCGTAACATGTGGGCAGTTTAGACTTTTTAGCGTAACCTGTGGGCAGTTTAGACTTTTTAGCGTAACCTGTGGGCAGTTTAGACTTTTTAGCGTAACCTGTGGGCAGCTCTTTGACACGTTACTCGTGACGTCAGACCTTCTATGACGAATGGTCCCGGGTTCGAACCCTTCCCGCCGCCACCCCCAGTGAGATTCGGGCTAGTATGTAGTTATCTTCCAGTCCGAAGGCACGTACAAGACATGTGAAACAAACATACGGCCTAGTACACAGCAAGGACTAACCAGACACCTGGACACAATGACCTTGTACTCACCCAGGTAAGAAACTTAACATAATTATATATCCATCTGTTCAAGCGAGACCGTTGGTACTTACCTAAAGAAAAGAAAAAAAAAAAAAGTTAGTTTAATTATTTAAATACTGTGATAATTGTTAGTTGTTTGTATGCACGCACCACCGACAATAATAATTGCAATTAATAATAATAATGATAATAATAGTAATAATAATTATGATAATGTGTATGAGTGATGAGAGAACAGTGAAAGTGTGTATGTGTGTAAAAGGGAAAAGCAAAGTCTCTCTGTCAGGCCTTGCGATCTCTGGGGGTGGGGCAGATAAAGTAAAGCACCCAATGTTTCAATGGCCGACAGTCAAGCATGGTGTCAATATTGTCACCATGACGACAAGCCTAAAAAATGTCCGAAAATCCCTAAAGTTTCAAATTCTTCACTGGGATTTGAACTCGAGAGCCCTAGGATCGAAACCCAAGAGCCTCTACCACTCGGCTACCACACCCCTGTCTGTTTGGCGGTGCCTCCTTGTGGGAATACAGAAATAGACAAGTTTTTGTGTGTGTGTGTGTGTGTGTGTGTGTGTGTGTGTGTGTGTGTGTGTGTGTGTGTGTGTACACACACACACGTACACACACACACTTCTTTTGCTCTTGTTGAAAAGTTTTGTTAACTTGTATGCACAATGTTAAGAGAAATTTTCCTCAAGAATAATAAATATATACTAGTAGGACCATTAGTAGTAGTGTTGTAAACACCATATTATAGTCACTTTTTGTAATCGTTGATATATGTCGACTATTAGGTTTACAATAATTCACAAACTCTAAAGCCTGCCCCCCCCCCCTGAACTACACAGGTGCCATCTCCTTAAATGTGTGACACCCCTCTTAAGTCTACATGCTCCCGTTGTTTCCACCCCTGCCATTACTTCACCAAACATCGCAAGACGTCCCCACCCCCCCTCTCCTTACCTCCCTTATTCTTCCGCCTAGAGATCAATTATGACGTATTGTTAATTACTGTACCGGATGTGTACCGCGGTGACCTAGTCTACACGAGGTCAAGGTCAATTAAGTCACGCGCACTTAATACTACGTGAGAGGAGGCCAGCGTCCACCCGCCTGGACATACGATTGAGATAATATATAAAAAAAAAAAAGTTTTTCTTGACCCCTCGGTGACCCGGTCAGACGGTAAAGCACCACGTCCCTGGCTTATGAGGGGCACGATCAATACAACACTGTCGGGGGGGGGGGGAAAGATCTGGTTTAGAGGATACATCGCCAGTGATGACAGATGTACAAGAAATGTAAGAGAGAAAAGGGGGGGGGGGGGTAGGTTAACAGGAACCGAAAGGGAGAAAAAAATAGCAGGGGACATAATTGATAAAGAGAAAAAAATAACAAGAAAAACATGAAAAATACTTAAAAAAAAAAAAAAGGTTATACAAAGTGTAAATGTATATAAAAAGTGAATTAATGGTCAGAGCAGTAGCACGGTAAGTTGTCATTATGAAGGCTCATTGGTCAATTACATCCGCCATTTTTTATTTATTTTTGTCGACACGATGTTAATGCTACTTTAGCCTGAACTCGGCGTTTTCATTAAGATAAGACCAAGCTATGAATGATACGATTAAATGTCAGGTACTTTTGGTCCAAGTCAGTGCAGTGATTGCCAAATAGTTTGGATCCAGGTCAGTGCAGACATCGCCGAGTGTGCAGTAGTTTAGCTGTAGGTCAGTGCAGGCATCGCCGAGTGTGCAGTAGTTTAGCTGTAGGTCAGTGCAGGCATCGCCGAGTGTGCAGTAGTTTAGCTGTAGGTCAGTGCAGGCATCGCCGAGTGTGCAGTAGTTTAGCTGTAGGTCAGTGCAGACATCGCCGAGTGTGCAGTAGATTAGCTGTAGGTCAGTGCAGGCATCGCCGAGTGTGCAGTAGTTTAGCTGTAGGTCAGTGCAGGCATCGCCGAGTGTGCAGTAGTTTAGCTGTTGGTCAGTGCAGGCATCGCCGAGTGTGCAGTAGTTTAGCTGTAGGTCAGTGCAGGCATCGCCGAGTGTGCAGTAGTTTAGCTGTAGGTCAGTGCTGATCTATCCAAACAATCAGACGCCCCAATGGATACATTAATTCTATACTATACCAGAGGTCACTTTAAACATTCATTAAAAATAATTACTTTGCAGCGGTTAAAGATCTTACATTCGCCTTAGGCTGCTTAGAAACCCCTACAGATATCACAGCATTCCAAATGTCAGCTAAAGAGATTGAAGCAAAGAGCTGTGAGCATGCCATTGAAGCATTCAACACATTCATCAATTAAAATAATAATCACAAAAATAATGATACTATTACTACTAATAACAATACACTCTTAATAACAACTGTGTTTCCCTTTAAAGAGTCTTGACAGTGTCAGTGTCCGTGTTTAGGTCGTTTAAAAAAAGTATTTACAATGATTTCTTCCAGGAGCGATGCTATGCTAGTGCAGACTTGTTCTCTTCGACAAGATTGTATTGACTTCACATTACACGAGTCCTGATTTCTAAACAGACTTAATTAAATTATTTATAAAGAAGAACATTACACGAGTCCTGATTTCTAAACAGACTCAATTAAATTATTTATAAAGAAGAACATTACACGATTTAAAAGTACCCATAATTCATTTTGTTTTATGATATGAGGTAGCAATATTTTTTGTTTCAGAATGCAAGGAATCCACAACCTATTTAGTTACAACGTCTGAATCAGTCATATTCTCAGATGGGCTACAAAGTTTATTGATTATCACCAATCCTTGAACTTATTCCTCAACACTCATACCTTGAGTTGGTACAGATTGACTGAGTGCTAAACTGATTCATATCCTTTTATTAGCTGTGAAGTGGAACCTTGGGGGATCCAGTGATTAGGTCTTCGGATTAGTGGAAGAAATAAGAAACAGTAATTTAACAAGGTATTGTTTAGAACATAGTCCAGTGTAATCTTCTACCTCTAACATTATCTTATTTACACAAAATGCTTATCTTATTCTAAATATTTTTTTTTTCATTATCAACGTATGGTTTACCTCTGTAAACATTTTTGTTTCAAGAGCACTGAAGTCGATCACCGGACGTCAAGAGCTACGTCTACTTTAGATGAGACTAAATATGTAGATGAGGGCTAACACTGTGTCTATGCTCATGAAATACTGAGCTCCTCTCTTTAGACATGCCTTAGGTAGACACACTTTCGTAGGTATAACAAAATCAACTAGCTCATGTATACATGTTTTTGTGCTAAAACGCATCTTTCTATTGAAATTAAAATATGACGCTTTTCAAAGTGTAAGTAAACAGTGTAGTAGCATCCAAATGTACTTTTATTTTCAGAAATGTATATTTAGTACGAGTCAAATTGAGCAAGAAAGGAAGAAAGGAAGAAAAATAGTTCTTTGCAGCTTCCTTGGGGCGTCATGGGACCGAGTAGACAGGCGCACGGTTTTGGAACTCATTATCACCAGATCGAAACCAAAGAACAACCTTGGGGACTTCCCCTAATCCACCCAACTCGAATGAAATTAAGTTTTGGAAATGGAAGTCTAGAAGCTCAAGAAACCTACATCCTCTACACAATGGTCAACCATGAGGTATGGTCTTGAAAGGGGAACCTTATTAAAAAGTTTATAGCAACTCTGACTAGGAAACATTTTGCACGCGCTATTTCTACAAACTTTTTTTTAAAAAATGCATTTAAAAAGCTATCACGGTAACTTTCGCACAGATACACCCTTCTGTCTCCCCTCCTCCCCCCTCCCTTCGCAACTGGTCCAGAAAAGTGAAAGTGATACGATCACAGCGTATTGATTTAGCTAAACGCATGAAATTGCGCTAAACACTTGGTAAAATATTTCTAATCGCACAGATTTATTATTGTTAGTCTAGATGTAGATCTATTACAAATTTAGTTACATGACTGATTGATATAATTACACTTATTTTCTTTTTATTTATAACCGACTTTAAGAATTATAATACCTAAAAAAAAATATGATTTGATAATTAAGAGGTTTTACACATTTTCAAATATACACAAACACACTAAATCATTTAAAGACACTCGCGATGTGTATGTACGTCACGCAAGTGTTTTGTCAATACTCAGTGACAGTAAGGAAACAAGGCCCAGGTTTATGTCTTAATGTTTAAACAACGTCAGTAGCTTATCAGGATAAGCAGTTTATCATTGGTCGTGATAAGAGAATGTCAAGTCTAAGTACATTCAGTACTTAAGTTTTTATTTATTATTCGTGGCTCCTAGCCATCTCTTGTCCTATCTACACAATTTACTAACACTGCAACAAAAATGAAAGCCTTAATTAGAAATACAGAATAACAAACTGTAATGAACAATTAATCACAAACATAAAAGCACGTTCCTTATTCCCGATGCTGGGACAAATACAAACAAGTATGGGCCAGAATGAAATCATTTCTTACTCAATAAGTTGTCTCTCGTGGACGTGAAAGAGATAAACCTTACACAATTAAAATTCTTGAATTCTAAAAATATGGGATGTGCATAGAGGAGATCTTGTATTTTTATGCGAGAGAATGGACACATAGGTTCCACTAAAAGAGAACCTTATTACGTCCTAAGTGCTAATCTGGTCGTGAATGTAATTAGAGACTTAAACTCTACTTTGTCTTTTTTTTTTGTTCTGGCTGATTCAGGCAACCCGCTCCATGATCTAATGACAATTTGGAAGAAATGGCACTTATATTATTATTTTTTTACTAGCATATGGAATCATTTTTTGTTTAGTTATCTACACCCTACTCGTTTTACCATATCCTAGTCACAGTCCTAGTTATAGTCCTATTCAAAGGCCTAGTGAGACCAAGAAGATGATTGTTTGTTTTACATGTTTCGGATGTGCCTTCAGAGTTGAAGATAGTTTGCTTCCTAGTCCAAACCTCCCGCAGGACGACGGGGGATGGGAGCGGGCAGGGTTTGAACCGTCGACCGTCGATAAATCCGAACGACAGTCCAGAGCGCAAACAGCACGACCAGGCAGCCATCCTGTGATCAGTCCAGCCACACATCAAGAAATACACACACAAAAAAGACAGTATATGCAGAGGCTTAGTGAGCAAAACGTCGCTCGTGGCAAGGTATTTTATTAGCGCCCCCACCCCCACCCCCAATTTTTCATGAACAACACTTAGAAATATAGACTGCTTGTGGCGCCCCCCCCCCCCAAGGCTGGTGCCCGGGGCATCGTGCCTTCTGCCCCCCTCCTCACTACGCCTCTGATTATATATATATATATAAGCCAAATAGCGTCCATAGCTACCACTATATGTCACTTTCATCGCCATAATACGACACACACACCAACACACACACACACAACACACACACATATATATATGAAAGTGACATCTAGTGGTAGCTATGGACGCTATTTGGCTTAAGGTTAGTGCAGACATTGCCGAATGTAAGTTAGTTTGGCTTCAACGTTCAGAAGAGTTGGCTATATAAAATATATCACAAGAGTCGCCTTTATGCCATGACATAGACGTAGGACGGTGTAATATAGTATAGAGAGGGACCTATCTAATAACCCAGTACTTTAAGAAATACTTGAAAAAAAAAAAAAAGATTTTGTATGAGGGGAATAACAGCACATTTAATGTCATCTCTCTCAATACTGCAAAATGTATTTCTCTTTTCTATATAAAATAAAATTAATCACTTATTAATTTATTAATTTTTTTTTTTTTTTTTTTTTTTTTTTTTTTTTTTTTTGAAGGATTCGTGTATTGTCATCGACAATGAATAATGGTGCAAAGTTTCAACTTGGGGGAAAAAGGAAAAGGGGGGGGGAACATGCAAAAGAAACCTTGCCAGGCAAGTTGACAGATGATTTAATACAAAAAGTCCATGAGTTCAAATACTTTGAGAATCATCCGGGATCTACTGTCGGTACATGAGAAGGTTTTGAAAGGCATTCACATTTTAAGAATGTTATCTAACTCTGTTTATAAGCTGTTATATCCAGCACCCCCCTCAATTTCCGCTTGTAAATCCCTAGAAAGGAAATGACAACCATTTACCTGAGTTTACCGAATTTTTTTAATTTTTTTATTTGCATCGGTTCCGCTTCATCGACCCCACACAACCATACGCTATTTATAAATTTGAGCGACGCGTAGTCGTTTCCACTGGCACCTCGCCATGCCATGGAATATTAATAGTAACTAGTTCAACGCATTCCTGCAAGGGTTTAGATATATTATTTGATTTAGTTTCCTTCTTTGAATTGTGTAACTTAGAATATCCTTTTCCCGCGTACATATATAATTATCTTGCAGCTTATTTGACCAGGTACAAGCCCTTTGTCTTTTGTTACAGAGCGTTCTGTTAATGGGGTTTTCTCAAAATTCAACACAGACTAGGATACAAAGACTTGTCTTTTCAACCACTGACCGATATATTTTGGAATCAATAATGTTGTTTACGCAATGGCCCACAGGTATCAAAGACCTATTTGTAAGCTTTTAAACAAACACTCAGCTGAACGCATATCTATTGGGCAGAAGTCCTGAGCGTAAAGTCAATATGCTGACGAAAGGGATCATCCAGATATAACGTCTGTTAGGTAAAGAAGGAGAAGCGATAAGGGTTGCACTAAGACAGAGGGAAGAACAGTTTCTGTTTTACCGTTCTAATTTTTATGAATGGTTCAGACAAGAAATCCTATATCTAAGATGAACCACTCAGATCAGGCAGTTCCCTGTCTGGTTTGTTAGAAGAGCAGCAATTAAGGTAATCGCATAAACATTTATCGATATACATGTACCTAGCTCTGTAGATTTAGGAGACGAGCATTAAAGACCTTCTCATGCAAACTAAAGGAGAGCCGAAAGTAGTAGCCGAGTGGTAAAAATCGAAAGGTTACTTATCAAGGATCTTCGGAGTTCGACTCGATCAGAGCTGTGATCGCTGAGCTCCTGAGTTGTGATCGCTGAGCTCCGGAGTTGTGATCGCTGAACGCCCAAAGGTCACAGGTCAGTGTTCAGGCCCTGTATAACGATTTGGTATCTCACTGACCCACTAAAGAGATTGAATCATAGCGCGCTGCGCATTCTATAAGCATAACAGTTGTTGCTCTATACACAAGCTATTAAACAGAAGTGAAAGTTATGTCAAGGTAATCTTAGAGGTCAAGTAATGTAACGGACCTTAGCAGCCCCCTGGATGACAAAAGTGTTCATCATCGAACCACGATGGATGAAGTCTCTCTCTCTATATATAATTATATTAATTAATTATATTAAATATGTATAATGTAGCAGAGTATATATCTTTTTCATTTAAAGTCTACACCTTAACCGTGTAGCTTGGGCGGGGGGGGGGACTTTGAGCAGAGGGAGATTTATTAAAACCCGATCTGTGTGGGCTAAAAGTTAAACCCATCAGAAGTGAACCCTTAACAGTATTCATTGGTGCATTAGAAGCTCATGAAATAGCTGTAACTATTGGGCCCGTCGTAGCCATTGCATTGTAGCTGAACAAACGTGTGTAGCATTCTGTTCATTATTTTGTTTGAAGAAAGGAATCAATTTACACTTGTAGAAAGTTTTGATTAAAGAGTATTTAATTAGAATCTAAAGACGGGAAAATGTTCAGCCGCGTTTTATTTTTCTAACCAAGAGATAAGACCTGAGAGTGCGTGTGTGTGTGTGTGTGTTGTTTATGTGTGACTGTGTATTTAACAGCGTGTGAGAGCCGGACCACTAAAGATGTCCACCTGACATTGGTATTATCAGTATGTTTATTGTATGCCAACGTACAACCCAAAAAGACGTGTAAAACATTAGTTAAACCCAAAAAGACGTGTAAAACATTAGTTAAACTAAAAAATTCATTAAAATATAAATTAAAAAAAAAATATCTGATATTATATGTAATAGTATCAATTATTTTGAATCAATCATGTAATTAACTCTTTCTCTCCTAATAGACGATGCCAACGTTAACTTGACCCCATTGAACTAAATTGATTTTCGGATATATAGACTTTAATTTGTGTTGTTTAAAAAAAGAAAAGAGCATACGTTCCCCTGTAATTCGAAACCAAATATAACATTTTCTGATAACAAAAAAGTTATTGAAATTGAATATCAGGATAGTGAAATACAACTGAGCAAAATGAATATTTCTATCGGAATGAAGGGGGAAATTTACGGAGAGAAAGAGTTAATTTGTAAAAGACCTAGGCAAGCAATAATAAATCTGTGCCATTGGAAATGTTTTTACCAATTTTTTTTTGGTTTAGCGTGATTTCATGCTTTTAGCTTTCTCAATGCTAAATCACTTAATGTGGACCACTTGGAGGAGGGGAGAGAATCTGAGAGAGAGTTTCTATAATGGATTTTTAAAAACAATTTTAAAAGAAAGTTGTTGGATATGGATTGGAACTCGGAGGCTCAAGTCTACTCAAGCCGACACACTAGCCACTGAGCCAGCCAAATACCTATAAAAACAGAAAGTTATATAGTTATCAAATGTTAGTTTCTAATTAATAGACGACGACCTACTTATCTAGGCAAGGCTTATCTACCCCTTGCTCGTGATGTCTCTATATAAAAAGAAATTTATTATGACTAGCTAATACAATAATTGGTTAATTTTTCAATTGATTCATATTTTTTTAGAGGTGATGAATAATTGTGAAAAGTTTCCACTTGATCCGAGAACGGGATGTGGAAGAAATAACGTGCATAAGATTTGTACCAGACAGACAGACGGACAGACAGACGGATAGACAGACGGAGTGATTTGTAAAAAGAACCAATGCTATAAAGACTTAAGGTGATAGCTTCAAGACATGATGAATAAAGAAAATAATATCAGTTTGAGAATCAGGGAGCTTTTTAAGTAATAAGTAACATTGATGTACATACGATTCGTATGGAATTATTTGGATGTACACATGCACACAAAGGGCATGTGGACCTATTTGGAAGTTCCAATGATATACAGAAACTGTAGGAACAATCATTGAACATTAGGAGGAATCGATTACAGTAAAACATTAGTAGGAATCGATTACTGTAAAACAAAAGCAAAAACACGGAAGAAATAACGAAAGAATTGTGAAATAAAAACTTGAAACTTTAGTGCGTGGAAGGCAGTTAATTAACATAAAGTACAAGAGGGAGGGGACAAAATGGATAGAGAGAGAGAGGGAAAGAGAATGGAGGAGAGGGAGAGAGTGAAAGAGAAAGGAGGATATGGAGGGAGTGAAAGAGAATAGAGGAGAGAGAGAGTGAAAGAGAAAGGAGGATAGAGAGAGTGAAAGAGAAAGGAGGATAGGGAGAGAGTGAAAGAGAAAGAAGGATAGGGAGAGAGTGAAAGAGAATAGAGGAGAGAAAGTGAAAGAGAAAGGAGGATAGAGAGAGAGTGAAAGAGAAAGGAGGATAGAGAGAGAGTGAAAGAGAAAGGAGGATAGGGAGAGAGTGAAAGAGAAAGGAGGATATTGAGGGATGGAAAGAGAATAGAGGAGAGAGAGTGAAAGAGAAAGGAGGATAGAAAGAGAGGTAGTCAGAAGCCAGAGTCATGCTAAGCACCGAGTCAGACTACATTTAGTTTTGTAACCAAACAGTTTGTATTTTTTTTTAGGTCAATATGGAGTCATGTTTCCCTTTTCACTTTTCATGCGCATTTAGTTTTGGCAGCTTTAGACTCGTTAACTTTGGAGTAACCTATCATACAGGGAGATACCGAAGAGAGAAATTGAAGCTTACAGATTATTTTATTTGATTGTCCTAAAACAACAAAAAAATCATCGTGTTAGATCAGCCTGGTCAGTGTGTAAGTAAGTGTAAGCATGACATGACGTGGTCTTACCCCGGGTCCAGCTGGCAGAGACACTCGCCTGACATTGTTCTTCTTCAGCAACTGCTGCTCCTGGTGGAAGCTGACCGGCTGGTCAGTGTCCGGGATGGAATACAGGAAGGGAGGAGGCGTCTGACCAAAGGCGTAGGACTTACGACGCGTCCTCCAGCCCTGACTCATCGTGCAGCTCTAGAAGTGGTCAGCAATGGTCAACAGTCTTCACAATCCACGGTAGCCCCCCTAAAATGTTTGTCCAAACTCTATACTTCTAGTAAACTCACGTATCCATAGTTCAGATATTCCGAGCACAGAAACAAAAAAGTAAATCCTTCAGAAAATGACTTCAATTTTATCAACAATTATCCTCAACAGTGAATTTTATATCAATCAGCACTCTGACACTATAACTGTACACAAACTGATATTTATTAAAAAGATTATTAAACACAATCTAAATATCAATTTTAATACTCAGGCTGTTGAAAATTAAAGATCACACGAAATTTCAAAGATCTAGATCCAGTAGAGCGTAAGACAATACGATTATATATATATATATATGTATATAAAAGACGTAGACCTATATACCACGGACATTTATTTAAAGCAAACTATAAAAACTATTTCAAGGTTTCGTCACGGTTGTTCAATAGCAGATAGATTTATGACCGAGTTACACGCCAGAGGATCGATTAAGACGTATCGATCCCTGAATTTCGGTTGCATCAACACCTGGAACTGCACAGCGCTCGGACATAGATCAATGAAAAGACAACTCTGCGCGGCCTGTGTTGTACACGGCAACAGACAACACACCTAGCGGCCACCCCTCTCGCGTGCAACTGATATATCAGAATACTAACGGTATCTAGGAGGTCGTCCACACACTATGATTCCAACACACAGACGGGGATAAATAATGTGCCCCCCTCCCCCCAACATACTTATTCCACATGAGTGACTTTAAGGCAGTCGCACCAGTGACAAGCGAGGGGCCCCTGTTCCTTAAGCGACGCCGCTCCCCCTCCCCCATCACCATCTGATGGTAGAGTCCCTTTATCGACGCCACAGAACAACGAATTATTGCAGAGACAGCAAATGTACTGCACTGCTTCCCCCCCCCCCCTCCATGTTGTAGCCATATTAAAACACTCTCCTCTTTCTGTTTACATTGTTGGCTGTCAAAAGGCCGCGGGTTTAAAACTTCTCAAGATGGGAACTTGACAAAATCTATTTCAGACAAAAATAGTATAAATCTAAATCTTCATATTGATTCTTCTAAAACTACCCAGATATGGGGATTTTTATGCATGGAGAAATTTTTTTTGTTCTTCTTTGTACAACGTTAAGAAAGTGTGGATACGCTGTTTCTTGTAAAGCTATGCTATATCTGGCCACTTTTTAGAACAGCAGAAAGACAAAGGTCTAGACTCCTCTGGTTGTTGGACCAAATTATTTCACTAAAGTCTTCTGTTTGTTGGACCAAATTATTTCACTGAAGTCTTCTGTTTGTTGGACCAAATTATTTCACTAAAGTCTTCTGTTTGTTGGACCAAATTATTTCACTAAGGTCTTCTGTTTGTTGGACCAAATTATTTCACTAAAGTCTTCTGTTTGTTGGACCAAATTATTTCACTAAGGTCTTCTGTTTGTTGGACCAAATTATTTCACTAAGGTCTTCTGTTTGTTGGACCAAATTATTTCACTAAGGTCTTCTGTTTGTTGGACCAAATTATTTCACTAAGGTCTTCTGTTTGTTGGACCAAATTATTTCACTAAGGTCTTCTGTTTGTTGGACCAAATTATTTCACTAAGTAGGATGCATTAGTCTTTCAGTGTATAACTTAAGACTTATATCAGAGGCGTAGTGGTGGGGGGTGGGTGGGCACGATGCCCCGGGCACCAACTTTAGGAAAATGGGAGAGAGCGCCAATAATGTAACTTGCCCCGGGCATACGTTTTGTTCACTACGCCTCTGACTGCTATAAAAACAACTAACTAAACGTAAACAGTGAGATAGTTAGAACTAAAGGTCGATTGTATTTTATTTTATTTTTTTGTATTTTGCTGTCAAAGTTCAATTTAGTATCCTTGACATTGCGATGGTGAAAATCCCCACTAGATTTGTTCTATACATTTACTAGATTGTCTAATAACAACGTGTAATGGTTTCTTGTGTCAGACACCCACTAACAACTAGCCACCACTGCTTAGAATACAGGATATAAATTACGTTTGCATTTATAAGATTTATTTACGTTACAATACAATTATAGTTTATAAATAAAACAAAAATTGTCTTTCGCATATTTGCATAAATAGAATGACATTTCCTTATCGTCAACAGCGCAAGACATCTCCGAATTATAAGCGTAGATATAACACTCATCATTAATTCTACCATTTCCTGGAGCTGAAAAAGGTAAAATATTCACACAGTAATTCCTTAACATCAATCTTAAATATCCGTACCCTTGAAAAAAACTGAACACTTTTCGATATGTCACGCACCAGCGGGTCGATTGTCCCAATGGATCTTCGTTTACAGCAAACGCCAACTTCCGGTGTGTGAATTTGTTAAGCTATAAATTACGTATTGAAAATGAAGTAGATTTTTACTACTACTGCTGTTTTTTTTTAATCTAGAGCAAAAATATTCTTTTTTTTTTTCAAGATTTCAAAGATGAATTTACACCAAACTAGCAGGTCTAACTATACTGGTACAGAAAAAATGTACTTGACCACTTTGTATCTCATTCAAGGCCACTCTATTTGTATCTTATTAAAGCTATTCATGGCCATCTCTTTGAAGAGTACTCGGTCACACTTCATAAAACATACCCTAGTCTACGTTCCTTTTTTTTCCACTAACCGAATTCTTCAAAGTCATGGGCTAGTGACTTAACCCGGAGGAACAGCAATCTGTTGTTCACACTGTTAAGTATTTTCCTTGGCAATGTTGTGATTTTTTTATGGCTTATTTACAAAGAGAATAATTTATTTCGCAGTATTTGACACGATAAGATAAATGTATAAGGAACTTTTTTTTTTAAAGAGACTACAGAATTAATGTTGTAAGATTTACAGTGGGGAATTTCAAAGAGTTTCTGTTCCATGTACGTAGGTTAGACGATGGATGTCAAAACTCTGAAGGTTAAAATGTCAGTAAACAGATTGAATTAAAACCAAAAAAAAAGTTTCAAACGTCGAAACTAGTTGAAAACACATAAAACAACATCTGAAGCTCCAGTGACCTTTTACGGTTCTCTAGGCTCAGGGTTCCCACTGTTATTTATGTTACCCCCACTGTGGGAAAAGTTCTCTATAGACGTCATATATCTAAATCCATCTTAAATTTGGTTTATGACGTTCAGAATTTTTAGAATTTTCAAATGTCATAATGTGCGTTTTAATTGTATTTATAAACGTATCTAGTTAAAGAGACTACGAGGTTTTGGTAAACTGTTGTAAGCCCGGTGGTGGCGGTATGTGATGTGCACAGGGAGAAATCATTGTTACACATCATACATTGGTGTAATATCCCGGGAGGTAATCACAGGGAGAAATCATTGTTACACATCATACATTGGTGTAATATCCCGGGAGGTAACCACAAGAATGGAAAGAAAAAAAAAACAGACTTGGGGGTTGAGGCTAAGGAAAAGCTCCATACTCAAGAGACAGCGGTTCTCAAAACATCACAGCATCTGTAACATTCAACGCCTGAATGCTCAACACGTTTAATTTCTTCTTCAATTCTGCTTAATGCCACACTAACACCGTAACTCTGTTACACTAACACCGTAACTCTGCCACACTAACACCGTAACTCTGCCACACTAACACCGTAGCTCTGTTACACTAACACCGTAACTCTGTTACACTAACACCGTAACTCTGTTACACTAACACCGTAACTATGTTTCAGTAACACCGTAACTCTGTTACATTAACACCGTAAAACTTTTACACTAACACCGTAACTCTGTTACAGTAACACCGAAGCTCTGTAACACACCGAAACTCTGTTACACTCGGACTTTAAAGTCTGTAACACCGACACTAGCTAAGCTACACCGAAGTCCAAATCTTATAGATAAACTCTTTTACAGTGAGACTAACACACACACACATATATAAGGCGCGCACACATCTTGTCACAGACATAAAGCCATCTTTTGTGCTGCAGTTTTAAAAACATCGAAATGGTAGAGGAAAAAAAAAAACTCTCTTCAAACTAAGACATGGTCAGGTGACGTGCACCCACTACCAGGGCCAGCCTTAACAATTGCGGGGCCAACTGTGGCCGCATAGGTTGCAGTGGCCATCCATGGCCTTGGAGAGACCACTCGTCAAAGTAGGCCTTAACACTGACATGCGACGTCACAACCTGTGGGCAGTGGAGACCAATAGCTCGTTATCACGACGTACAGATCTGTGACATGGCAACGAGCAATTGGTCGCTACTGCCCACAGGCTGCGACGTTGCAATTCAGTACTTAGGTCTTCTAAGACGAGGTCTCGGTCAGAGTCATTCAAACTGCACAGGATAATTTGCTTCAATGGCGTATATATGGCAGGGGAGAAATAGTTGATTTGATCCTTAAACTCAGCTCCCCGACAAATAATTAGTACAATGAAAAGCTACGCCTCAGTTTGTCCGCGTCCCTCTCCTCCCAAGGGATTTATTTAGCGGCTATATCCGTGACGAAGTCCTCTACCTCCCCCCCCCCCCTCCCGCAGGTTAGTTTATAACAGGTCTGTTGGTTCGGAATTAATCTTTCACAAACCTCGATGAAATTAAAAAAAAATTAATATAAAAAAAACAGCAACCTGATGTTGACGTGATTACTCGAGCACGACGGCCGGATGTTCTACGTAAGTGGAAACCTGTACAGCAGAGCCGAGGTTTCTGAACCCAATCCATAGACCAGAGAAAGGTCAACCGCTGTACAGGCCAACAGGCGTTTACTTTGCTGAGCGTGGATGTAGAACTGAAGGCGGCGTCGTTCGATTCGCGCCATTGTTTTCACTTTTATCACCAGACATTTAGACGCCAGAAAGATAAGTCAATGTGTCGCTAAGTCAAAAAGTGCAGGCAAATGTTATATAGGAAAGACAAAGTACTCTCCGAAAAGTGCAAGCTTGAAGCTAAAAACTGAAACACTTTCATCGGATCTAGTGGCCCATGGGCTGGAGATCTCATCCGTTTCTTGGGCCCAGGTAGGCATCAAAAGTGTGGGGCGTAAGTTGCTGAACTCACCCACCGCTAGGTTAGCACAGGTAGAAAGAGAGGGCTAGATAGGAAGAGATGGAGAGATAGAGACGGAAAGAGTTAGAGAGGGGGAAAGAAAGAGAGAGAGAGAAAGAGAGAGTAAAGAGATGGAAAGAGACAGAATAAAGGCAACACAAAGAATGCTTAAAAAAAGATAACATTATTTTATTGCGCATTCTAAAAGTGTGAGATAAAGGTGACTTGCAACTAGATCAAAAAGTTTTAAGATCACATCTTATGGGGAAAAAACAAATACGTTTTTTTATTTGTATAGCTTGTTATAACATTTTACGCACAATTACATCAGGCAAGAGGTCACCACCCTATTCTTAATATAAGCAAAGACACTCAATGACACCCCTTGCCACCCTGCTGTACTTTTTAAACCCGAGGTATTTTGTTCATAAAATATACCAAGCGATGGCAGCACTTTCCACTGCCTTGAATCATGGGTAAAACTTCGAGAACCTATTAAAATAGTCGACAAACAGAGGAGATAGGACTTCATAGTTCTACCCAGAAGGAGAGTAATAACAATAAATGGGGGCGTAACTCTGGAGTGGGATAACGAGAGTTATTCTTCTTCTTTGATACAACCAAAAGATAAAACTTTACAGCCTCATAATTTATAGATGACAAAGTGTCTAAAAACGAGTTCCGTTCATGATGCAGGAGTTATCTTCACAACTTGACGGAGGGGATTAGATCAAGCTGTTGGTGCTCTCAGATCTAGTGATGTGTTTGGAATTGTCTTATATTCTCGAGTGGTCGTTAGGATATGCGATTTAGACTGTCCTCATTATAGGCCCAAAATCGAACTACGCGCTTTTCCACGCCAAGCCTTACTGCAAAAAAGGTCGAAATTTATTTTTGTTTTAAACAAACAAGATCTAGTTAATGATGTAATACAGCGGTTCCTTGAAATACAGTGGTTCCTTGAAATACAGTGGTTCCTTGAAATACAGCGGTTCCTTGTAATACAGCGGTTCCTTGTAATACAGCGGTTCCTTGTAATACAGTGGTTCCTACATTCAGAAGCGAAAAGAACCTTTTGGATCTTTGACGAATACAGTATAAAATGTTACAAGCAGAAAAGTGAAACAAAAAATTGCCATTATTGTTTAAATTTCTGCCTAGTCTCAATTTTTGCTTAACAGACGCACTGACATTTATATTTATGCACTGACATTTATATTTATTGAATGAAGCGTACTGAGGGGAAAAAAAAAGATAAAATATGTCAAAAAATACCAACATGACAGACATGCCATCGACTTAGAATGACATTTGACACAGACAGGGTTATCAGGATGAGAAGAGGGCGCTGACGAAGTCATCTTTGTGATGTCATCAGTACTGGTCTTATCGACAATGAATCTGGTACAAAATTATATTCATTTTAAAAAAAACACTTGTCATGTCAGAACTTGTGACATAGAGACAAGCAGGTAGTGCCTCTCAAGGTTTAGTTTTTAAAGCTACACGTTACCTCCTACTAAGATGCGAGCCTTTGTTTTTTCTTTGGTATTTACTGTGGTCCAGTGTTAGGACAATCGGCTGCCGAACTGAGATCCCCGGTTCAATTACAAGTTAGAAACAAATTCGAGACTATAGAACGTAATGAGTTAACCTTGACTGATGTATTAGGGAAAAAACAAAAAGCTGTTTAAGACGACTGCCTGTTCGTGTGGTTAAGACTTCAGTGAATATCACTAAGAAAGGCACATTCCTCGTCCCATATGCTAGGACAAATTTGTACAAATACTCCTTCTTCCCTAGTGCTATTAGAGCATGGAATGGGTTGCCTGAGCTAGCCAGGAAAACCAGTGACTTGGCGGAATTTAAGTCATTGGTTAATATGCATGACTAAATGCATGACGCGTAGGACGTAATCATCTTCTTTTTTGAAGTAACGTCTGTATTATATAAGATAAGATAAGTACCAGGTTTGAGGCTCAGAAACATCTTTTCTCTGAATTTCGAAACGCATAAAATTCAGATCAAGAATTTATTCTTCTTTAAAGCCAACGGAGTACCTGGTTGTCAAATGTTTGACATGTTTTCGGATGTTCCTTCAGAGTTGAAGATAATTACTTCCTAGTCCAAACCTCCCGCAGGACGACGGGGGATGGGAGCGGGCAGGGTTTGAACCCTCGACCATCGATAAATCTGACCGACAGTCCAGCGCGCAAAACCGCACGACCAGGCAGCCATCCTGGTTGGTCAAAGCTCGTTAATGTATAGAACTGAAAACATAAATAGTTCCCATGTTTCCGATTTCTCACGGAAAAGCCACACTACAAAAAACAATCAAATATTCGATACCGGCCGAAGGACACGAATATGTTATATTCGATCACCAAGTTTACCCGATGTATGACGTCACAGCCGAGAATGAAACGAAAGCAACAATTCGAACCACACATTTATTAGTCACGTCCTGGAGTGTCTCGTGTCAACACAGGAAACACTGGATACAATCCAGTCTTTATACGAATCCAACTCTATCAAAGTAATTAACACATTATCCGGAGATGAAAATCTACATATAGATCTAGAAATCATAGACACAATTAAAAATTAATGAATATGCACCTTCCAATTATAAACAGTTAAAAGAACAAGGATCAGTAGCTCTAAGACTCGGCAACACACTATCTACACATCGGTACGAACACACGGGGATCTTTGTGTTATTCATGGGTCACGTGACGCACACACAGACTAGAATGCACTCTGTGTTTATGCTACAGTGTAGCGTACTGTAACAATATATCACACCGACACATAACCGCTCCATTATCCAGCCAAAGGGAGATGATTAGGGTCGAGTTGTCTCCCCCCAGAGAATGAGTCGTTAGCTTCCGACTGGACAGACACAGGGCCACAAAAGAAAGACTTGACGAAAGGGCACTGAGAGAGAGAGAGAGAGAGAGAGAGAGAGAGAGAGAGAGAGAGAGTACAAGGTGATGGAGTAGACGAAATAACATCGATAATCGATCTAAAGAGTTTAACGCTCTTCCGATCAAGGTAAATATATGTTTCAATACACTAATTGATCTTGAGATAGATCAATAAATCGGCAATAAAGTGGTGAACATAAAATAATGATGAGTGAATGATCAATCTGTCAAACAGATTATTACGAATTATTGTATAATCTAAAAACTGAAAGAGAGAGAGAGAGGGGTGGGGTGAGGGACAGAGAGGGAGAGAGGAAGTAAGAGAGAGAGAGAGAGAGGGGGGGGGAGGACAGAGAGATGGAGAGAGACAGAGAGAAAGAAGAGAGAGAGAGAGGGGACATCAAATACTGTGTGCCTACTCAGACCTTTCCTTACTATTGACTGCCAGTTAAGAAGTCAGACATCAAGCCAACACAAGTTTATGACTTCTATAAAGCTATTCCAAGCTCCACTGATTTTGTCATCGCGACCCGAGCTCTAGTCCTAGACCTATTCTCTACTGATGCCTCCCTGGTCACATCGTGACTTCATCAGGAACTATTCAGCTCTAGACCTTTCGACTGACTTTACGCATGATTGATCACGACCTGTCACGGTAGACTTCACATCAACAAAAAACTAAAATAAACACTATGCTGACTACCTAGATCTATTTCCCATTACTAAAATTGCTGTGTATCATAACATTGGTATTTATCTTCCTGCTACGCAATGGACACACAGTTTGATTTATCGATTGGAAGTATTTTTTTCATTACTATTATTTCTTGTTTGGGTGTTTTTCATGCTTATGCGATTAGGTCAAATTTTATTTTACAAAGCTTAAATGAACTATGTCTGTCTGTCTGTCTGTCTGGTAAAACGTTTTGATACGTTATTTCTCCCACAACCATTCTCGGATAAAGTTGAAACTCCATAATTATTCATTGGCAAAAACAGTAAAATAATTAATTAAAAAAAAAATTAGCCAATTAAAGTAAAGTTTCCCTTTCAGACCTTGCGATCTATGGGGCAGATGATGTTAAAGTCATCTGTTTCTTTGGCCAACGATTAACGAGCAGGGTGTCGTGTGGTCAGCACAACGACCAAGCGCTTTTACGTCCCCAACTAAAGTCAGGTATTTATTAGAGGGCTCAGGACGCCCTAAAAGTCCAAAAATTCAAATTCCCAGTCTCCGCAGAGATTCGAGCCCAGGACCCCAGGTTCGGAAGCCAAGCGCTTAACCCCTCAGCTAGCGCACCCTAGTCAATTAATTAATTACTGGTAATTAATTCTTTTTATACGAGGATCATCGGGAAGATAGTGTAAAACGCGAACAAGGTAGCCACGTGGGCCATGTAGAACTCGCACAAGGTAGCCACGTGGGCCATGTAGAACTCGCACAAGGTAGTCACGTGGGCCATGTGCGCCGCGAGGGTATCTGAGAGCTTTGCCGTAATGCCTTTAGCTGTTCAGCAAATAAGCTCATAGTCTACATCAGGATTCAAACTCGAGTTCACTCAGAGTAGCCATGCAGTTTTTTTGTCCCTCAGTCACACATTTTTAAAACGGAGTACTTGATCAAGAAATCGGGGTCGTTTCTTCACTTGGAAATAGATTTTTTGTTTCCATGCCAGGGCAAGGCTCGAGTTTTGTAATCACCTTTAACTTCCAGTCGATATCCTCTCCGGTTATGACCTTATCTGTGACCGAATTAGTGGGGCGAGTTTTGGTCTAACAGTTCCCGTGATATTAGGACTCACGCACGGCGTTATTTCCAGCACCAAAGCACTCACTGAGAGATGGTATGGAATGGTTTGCTTTTTAGAGGAAGAAGTTTGTTCTCAGTGACAAGAAAGACATGGCGGTTATCTGTTCAGACCAACTTAGATCGCACCACTTACCCTCCCCCCTCGAAAAGAAGTCATACTAAAAGATATTTCGAAGGAGATTAGCTATAGTATAAGATACTTAATATGATTAATACAGCAATTGTATTCCACGATGACCTGCTATCCACTGTCAAGAAAAGCAAACTTACGTGGCCATATCACAAGGTCCTAAGGGCTTGCAAAGACCTTCTTTCAGGGTAAATTACCAGGGAAAAAAAAAGAAGAGGCAGACAGAGAAATCGATGGGAAGACAACATAAAAGAATAGACAACGCTATCATTGCAAAAAAAAATATATACAAGTCAAAAGACAGTGAGGAATGGCGAAAGTCGGTCAACAGATCTTGTGTGGTGCCCCAACGGTGAAGGTGAAGCAAGGTACTCACATACTCGAGCGATACAATTTGTTTCCACGAAATGGAAGTCAGGAAAATTGTTATTAATAACAAATGTTAAATAAGCAACAAGGGTTGGTGCAAAATGTGAACATTCGTTTTACCCGTTTATGGTATTATGAGACCCTTAAACAGGGGTTCTCAACCTGTGGATCGCGACTCCCTTGGGGGTCGATTGACGATTTGCCAGGGGTCGCCTAAGACCATCGAAAATATGGATTGTTATTGTCTATTCTTCTATTACTGTATGTGTGTGTGTGGGGGTCGCGGCAGAGTGGGGGATTGTAAAAAGGGGTCGCGAGCTTAAAAGGTTGAGAACCGCTGCCCTAAAACATAGCCTATTAAAAAATAAAGCATAGCTTCATACTGATAAATCTTTTGACATAATGAGTACTTGTAAGAGCTGATGTCAAGGCAATACTTACAATGCGCCAGTGCCTGTCAATGCGCCAGTGCCTGCCAATGCGCCAGTGCCTAACAATTAGCCAGATCTCTTTCTTACCAAGATTTAAAGTACGACTTCTTACCACAGGCTATTGTTTCGTTCTATTTCTGTATCATCAGACAACAAACGTACTTTCGGTCAGCCCCAAAGTTGTCCGTGCTAACAGTACTCTGTCAAAGTCTCACCTGAGCTATCACGTAACGCGTTCAGGAACAAACCGTCAGCTCGTGCCAACTACAAACAGACAAACACCAGGGTGAGCATGAGAGTCGTCCTAAAACCAGATTACCTGTGTGACTTAAGCCAGTGTCGAAATAAGCGTCAGACTTTATGCTTTTACCTCGCATACATTCCATTGTTTACTTTTTAACTCTGCCTGTGTGAGAGAGAGAGAGAGACAGACAGACAGACCGACAGACAGACAGAGAAAGTATCATTATAAATAGACAAGTTTAAAAAAAAAAAAAAAAAACAACTTTGAACAAGTCAAGATAAAACTAGAACAGAAAGTTTTTAAAAACAACTTACAGGGTTGGCAAGTAAAAAGATGATTACAGGAGTACAAGTACGTACAGAAATGTAATGAAAGACCCTTAGTATCACACGTACAGACCGCATCACAAACGAAGAGATTAGAAGCAGGATTAGTTCAGCGATTGGACCCCACGATGACCTGCTAACTACTGTCAAAAAACGCAAACTAAAACTCTATGGCCACATCACAAGGTGCGCAGCATCAGGAAATAGAAGCAGAGACAGACAGAGAAAGCGATGGGAAGACTTAAGAAAAGAGCGGACAGTTTGTCATTGAAAGAGATTCTATCCAAGGCAAAAGACCTGGCCTTGTGTGTTGCCCTAACGATCCATGGTCAACAGATCCTGTGTGGTGCCCCCAACGGTCAAACAGATTAAGGCCTAGAAGAAGGCGAAGAATAGTATTTATAACAACATACTAAGTATGTCCTAGTTGACAGTAGGCGTTGAAAGTGAGCACCCTGAACTTCGATACAATAGCATGACTCTAGGCCTCTTTTCTCTCGGCCAGCCTGTATGTAAAAAGAAGCAAGTTTGGTATTTTTATGCTAAAATCTAGGAGACTTTATCGACTAGTTAAATAACAGATGAACTGTCCTGGTAGACAAAGTAACTTATCAAGATAAAGGCACATTCCTTACTCCATATGCTAGGACAAATCCGTACAAATGTTCCTTCTTCCCTAGTGCTATTAGAGCATGGAATGGGTTGCCTGAGCTAGCCAGGAAAACCAATGAGTTGGCAGAATTTAAGTCATTGGTTAACATGCATGGCGCGTAGGACGTAATCATCTTCTATTTTGAAGTAACGTCCGTATTTGATAAGATAAGATAAGGTGAATACACGGGGCAGGCGGCATCTACATCAAAAGTAAACATGCAGAAATAAGAAATAGCTTGAATGAGGAGACCAACTCAGTTGCCTCCTTTTAAAGAAAGAGACAGGAGAGTGAGGAATGCATTAAATTGTCAAATATAAATCTACAAGAGAAACATTGAACTGAAAAATAGTTTAAATGTTTGAAGAAAAAAATGCGTATTAGAAAGTTCACTTCACAGTCATTTGAAAAGCTGTTACATCGCATTGAGTTTATGTTCTCTCAGAGGCGTATCTATGCTGGGGTACGGAGGGGGAGAATGTGAAAATCTCCTCAGCCCCCAAAATGAGTGTTGTTTTTTTAACGTTAAATATTAAATATTACACTAAATGCAAGGGCATCCAAAGATGTCAAGCCCCCCCCCCCTTTTCCAGGCCCTCAAATGATGGCAAACACCTAGCTACGCCACTGTTCTCTTTATATTTGAGATAACGTCACTAATGATGGATGTTAGTCACTGGGCAGTGAAAGCAAAGAAAACTGTTCAAGAACACACAAAATCATTTTTAAAGGGGTTTTGGAACAGACCTAGACAGCCATGAAGATCAGAAGAATGGTTGATTGATCTCAATATTTCAGAGATCTGTGTCTACTATCCAGCAGATCGATGAACTGTATTGACTTCCAGTAGCCTTGACCCATTTAATCAATAACAATACCTTTTTTTTTTTTGAAGTAGTAAATAGATATAAGGCCTACATTCACGGGTAATCTCTTATACACTACAAATAATAATTAAATTAGATAGTGGGGAAACACATTGACAGAGAGAGAGAGAGAGAGAGAGAGAGACAGAGAGAGAGAGAGAGCATAGAGAAAGAGAGAGATAAAGAGAGAGTGAGAGAGAAAAAAAGAGACAAGGTGACAGAGAGATTTGAAATTACATACTATGTTAAATTTGAAGTTCGACAACTGCATTGTCTTCTATCTAAATTTAGCACACTAATTACAAGGTGCATAACTCTAATATTCGTCTATCATCTCTATATTTAGCTCACAGCAAGATTAGATTGTCAAATAATGTAGGCCTGTGTATTTATCATGTCAATCAAAATAAACATGATTGATAAACAACAGAATTTGTTTAAGAACTAGAGAACGAAAAAGACAAACAAAAATGTAAGCAAAGTGTGTGCAAAATATTAAAATCTAGCACAAGAAACTACTACATCTGGCCAGTTATAAAGATTCAGTGTATCACAAACATAAATAGACCACAACACAGTGTATATCGGGAACCTTCAAAATGTGAGACATTAATTTAAAAAATCCCACTAAGGTATGAAAATAAGTCAAGTGATTGTAAACCTTATATTTTTTAAATTATTAGTTACTTCCCTCGAAAACAACAAATAGAGAGGGTATTCTGTAGATTGATTATTCAAATTTAAATTTCGCTTAATTGAAATAATGGCTGACAAAGGACCACTCTTGAAATGATCAAAACAGCGGAATTATGATTAGTACATTTTACTAAACACTCGTCAAGTAACTAAGAAAATAAACCTGAAAATCTTGTTGGTACGAAGTAAGGACATATATTACTATTGTTCGTACTCTAATCAAAGATTTACTACTGCAGGGGTGAAGGACTGTATATACAAAATACAATATAGGGAAATGCATGTTTATTGTATTCGCTGTGTCTTCGTGTTCTGTCTGTAATGTAGTACTGTAACTGCAGCTAACATGGGAGACAAGCCGTACGTCTGTTCCGTTTGTTTCTGGAATTATGCGAGGGATGACGTCATATACCCTGGTGGTAGGTGAACAAGTGTAAAAGGGGGAGATAATTGTGAAAAAGAGTTTGAAAGAAGCGAGACAGGTCGAGAAAGTGTTTCCTGGGTGACGAGTTACGCTTTGCATAATCAGCGCGAGCCAATACCGAGCAGAAGATACTCATTCAATTCTAACAGTCAGAGGATAACATTTTGTTATGTTTTTTAACGTTTCGGACGTTGGTTCAGAAATGTAGATGATGAAGTCCTAGTCCAAACCTCTTGCAATACGGGAAGGGATTCAAACTCGGGACCATTATGATGACTGAAGTGCATACCACTCGACCAGTCAGCCATTATTGCTGCAACTGTAACATAAAATACCAATTCTAGCAGAGTACTAGTCTAATATCTACAGGATACAATCCGTTTTTACCTTTCTTTAATTTTTTAATAACAAACCGATCAAATTATCAAAGGCTTTAAAAAAGACATCTTGATCATTGATTCCTTTTTTTACTCAATCCTTGGACTTTTATATTCTTTAAATTCAACTTTTTTTTACAATGTAGTTCTTACAACCTACTATAACTTAAACATTACAAGATTGGCTCTACCCTAAATTAATAGAGGTTTTACTTTCTTAGGAGGCACGCTGGTTGAGCGGTAAAGCGCTTGGCTTCTGAACCGGAGGTTCCGGGTTCGAATCCTGGTGAAGACTGGGAGTTTTAATTTTGGGATCTTTGTGCGCCTTTGAGTCTATCCATCTCTAATGTGTACCTAACATTACTTGGGAAAAAGTAAAAGCGGTTGGTAGTTCTGCTGGCCACATGACGCCCTCATTAACTGTAAGCCACAGAAATGGATGACCTGTATATCATCTGCCCTATAGACCACAAGGTCTGAAAGGGGAACTTTACTTACTTTCTTATCCGTCAATATCAAGCCATTTTACGTTCAACTTGTCGCTAATGAGAACACTTGAGCTCCTGACGAGACATTTAATGACCTGAAACATGAGTGCTGCAGCTTGCTTTGTGCTATAAATTTAACAAAATTCTCGCTTCTCACTTTCCCCCCAAATATGTACATCCCTCCCTTTGCTGAGATGCGCATTATTTGACCACGCTGTTCTCAAATAGAGACACACCACAACACCGGATGTCCTTGACCTTTTTGATTAGAGATTCAAACTCCCAATGATCACTATAACAGCCATTATGAAGCGACCATCTTTAAAAAAAAAGGTATTACAGTAAGACATCTGCTGCATAACACAAAACATATCTCAGGTACGGGCTGTGAGTAGCACGTGAGAACCTCTGAAGTCCCAAGAGTTGAAAGAAGACTTACACCACACAGCTGAAGGCGGGTGCTGAAATTCAATCCACCAAATAGTCATTAATCAGTCACAGACTTCAAACGTGTTGGCCCCAAAAAGTTCTAGGAAAACAAAAGACTTCAGGGTTTGTTCGAGAACTTTAGTGTTAAAAATAAACCAAACTGTGTTATGAAATAAACCCAGGTTTCCTAGTGATAAATTATACACTATATTCATTCACATTCGAAATCTATACAATAGTTCGAAACAATAGCAATAACACCGCTTGAAGGACACTGTCGATGTGTGTACTTTCCCATTTTTTAAAATACGTTTATACATAATCTATCATTCATCTTCTGTACTGATCAACATTTATGAAGTCAGAGTAAATTGGGTCAAGGTCGTGTTAGGCAGCTTGACCTTGGTGTGAGCAAGGCAGCAGTGTGTAACAGGTGTGGGCAATATCATGATATCAGGTAAACTAGATCGATTGTCAAGTCAGTATCGAGTCAGTGTCAAGTTATCAAGTTAGTGTCAAGACAAGGTCAAGTCACTATCCCGGCAGTATCTGGACAGTGTCCAGCCAATGTCATGCTAGTGTCCAGTCAGTGTGACGTTAGTGTCTAAACTGTGTCAAGTCTGGGTAAAGCCAATGCTAAGTCCGTGTCCAGGGAATGCCAAGTCAGTTTCCAAATGATTTCGAATCGATTCAGTGTCTAGCCAGTGTCCAGACTAGGTCAAGTCAATGTCCAGTTCATCAAGATAAGCCAGCGTCAATTATGTGCCCAGTCTATGTCAAGTCAGCGTCCACTCAGTGCAACAGGGACCAGAATAATACACATTTTACAATAGTTCACCCAGAGAATTTCATCAAGTCCGGAGTAGAAACTGGACATTGATTTGTTTCCTTGAAGTTTAACATATAGAACACGAATTGCTCTTATTCCTATATTATATTTAGATAATTATAAAGAGAAATAAGAGAAAAGGGGATATGGGGTGGGGAAGGCTAAATGATCCCAATAAGAACAAGGCAGATAATCGATTGGAACGCTGCCAATAGATGCAGCACTATTACGTTCTTTTCGTCTCCCTAATAGATGGTCTGCATTAACAGAAAGAAGATGTTTAGAAAATAATTGCATCCCAAGCAATGACGGGTTGAAAACTAGTGTGTCCAAAAATAAAACCTGACATGCTAATAGACAACTGACATGGATTCAGTTTGAGGGTACGGGCTGTGGAGGCTTTGTAAATAAATGTCTCAGTTATAATTAGAAACAAGAGGGCTGATAAATATACCACCGACCGCTAAGTGACCACTTAACTTGGGGTCAAGCGAGACACACAGAATATTTCCGGATGAGGATGCGCAGCAGTAGCAACAAAATAGAACGAAGAATTTTGAGTGTAACAAGTAACACTAAGTAAAAACGTGTCTTGTAACAAATAGGGTAACAAAGTTACATGATTTAATCGAGATAAAAATACCGGTATAAGGTATTTTCATTGCAACCCACAGGAAAGAGAAAAAAGTATAGATTTTAAAAATAAAGTTTATTTAAGGGGAAGAACCGCTAATTGCTGCCATTTTATCTTAAAATGACGAAGTTTAGCTCCCTTTCTGTTGAATAAAATTTAATTAATAAATATGCGATTAACCTGATTAGCTATTTATTTTTTTTTTTTTTGATTTGTTTATTATCATAGACTGAATAATTATGCAAATTTTAAGTTGATCCGAGAATGGGAAATGGGAGGAAATAAAGCATGTCAAATCGTAATAAGGGATTAAAACCATATATACATCCACATCTCTAATTAAGTAGCATTTATTTCCCTTATTTTGATATAAAAAAAAATTAATCACCAACAATTTTTTTTTATTGATTCACGTATGGTCAGGTTCAATGAATAATTGTGCAAAGTTTTAACTTGGTCCCAGAATGGGAAATGGAAGAAAAAACATGTTCAAACTTTTTACCAGACAGACAGAGTGACTTAACATAAGCTTTGTAAAAAGCTTTTAGGACTACCAATACAGTCAAAATTTCATCTGTTTGGAAGGAACTCGTTTGGTTGTTATACTGTTATCTACTAAATACAATTATAGAATTCACTAACCAAATGATTACAACTAAAGAATTCCCTGACCAAATGATTATTATCTGTCACTGTCTGATTGTTGTCAATTCCCTCCAGAAAAAAAAAAGACTTTCCAGACACTGTCGTCTGTTCCATAATTGCCAACGCGCGCATTTTTCTTTCGACCTTTTTTCTCAGTTATCTCCTCTCCCCGGGGTATTTTCTGACTTAAATATCGATCGCCCCACCCATCCCCCATCAATAGCGTTACCATACTGTTTGTTGTTTGTCTTTTTTTCCCTCCCACGTGATTTCGAGCAGCGTCTCAAACCCAAATGTTCCTATACACACAGGAAATCAATTCCTACATAACCTGATACGTAGAAAAAAACCAACAAAACAACAAAGATGCCAATGTTGACTTTTTAGGACGTCTGCCTGGCGGAATAATTTAACAGTTTACCAAAAATGAGAGCGAAGGAACCAGATGTCTTTAGAAACATCCAGATGTTTTATAATCATAACTTTTTTAACATAAAACTATTTTAATCCATGAAAAGGTCACTGCGGTCAGGATGTGACACAGATTGGACAAGAAAGTCTTTCGAAATTGTATAATCTATCAACTGATTTGAAATGATCCCCGAGGCCTCTGTTGATTTTCTAAATGATCCCCAACGCTTCAGTTGACTTCTGATTTTAAAGTGTCAAATTCACTTAATTTGACTTCTGATTTATTTTAGAAGGTCATTCAAATTCTATTAGATATTAGTCGGTTCAATTTAAATAAAAAAAACGCGGACGCAAGAAAACATTTTGAGTATCAGTATTTTTCATCAATAAAAATCGGATCAATGTTGTTTCTGAAATCGTAATTTTATTATTCTCTAGTTGAAATATCTATAAAAGACTTTAATTGTTTTCATATTATTTTAACGAATCAAAAAGTAATAATCTGTAAAAAGACAACAACAGAATGTATGATTATACATAAACATACAAAGGGAAAAAAGAGAGTAACGAAATCGAAAAACAAGAAACTAGTTAAGAGAGAATCGAATGAATAATATAACGATTCAGAGGTATAGGTATCGAAATCGCCTAAGCTTCAGAGAAACTGGTGTATCGATTCCACTCAAGATTCATTTATCTTGACCAAACTGTGAAATCAAAACAATGTTCTTGTCAATGGTTGCACAATGCAATGAAAAGATATATAGCCGAGTCAAAAGACAAATGTGCCTCAAAGACAGGGGTTAAAAGTTGTCCAAAGAGTGTTGTAAAGAGAGATCTTTTGTTTTGTTTTCAGGTCAAAGAGTTAAGCAAGTCAGTAGTCTCTTAATTTATTAGACTGTCAGCATTTTTTGTGTGTGTCAATTCTCACGTTTGTACCGCCCAATCCTACAATTTTTTTTTTGTATGTTCTCAAAATGTCACGTTAACCTCTAGTGCCTCTACGCCGTTGACACGCAAACCTTTGACCGAGATGTGTGGTCAGATGTGGACACCCCCCCCCATCCAACACCTACCCTTATGCTCAGTGGTTCTCAAGCCCTATCTTTTGTATCTGATTTTAGTCGTTGATGTCATCTTTGTTTTCCTCATTGAAATAGAATAGGAAAGCTGTGACATATTTAGACTTATAACTCGATAGAATCTACCTAGACGTATCGAGACCGAAGTTAGATTCTATCGAGTTATAAGTATAAATATGTCACATAGACACACCGAATCCTTCCCCCTTCCCGCGGTAAAAAAATATTCAGGTGCAAACATTGTATCGCATAGGATATACTTGCATAGGACATACTTGCATAGGACATACTTGCATAGGACATACTTGCAGAGAGTTTTTTTTGTTGTTTTTTTTTGTCTGCAACAATCTACATTGCGTCATAGAACAGAACATCCGGCTTAACTGCAAAGTCGCTTTTGCAAAACGTGCTTAAGCGATTAACCGAGATATGTGAATAACCGAGCCTCCATGTCTACTATAATATCAGAGGGTACTCAAACGTAATGCGATTACGTGAATAGTGCTAAGACGTGGTGGTCTATAAAGCGGTGTCCACTGTGTCGCATGAACTTGCCATACTGAATAGACATGTACAAAGTCATTATCTCCTCCATTCGTCACGAGGTCACGTGCACAGAGTTCATTCCCTTTTAAACTGTTAATCAAGCGAGACAAGTTGGGTAACTCTGGGGCAGCTGTGACGACTAGGGTAAACCGAAATTAATCCCCTTTAAACTGTTCTAATTCAAGCAGCTGATTACTATGCAGAACCAGGTCAAATTCAAAGGTTTTGGTGCACGAATGAATGCAAATCACGAAATGCTAAAACACATTTCTCCTAATTCAAAAAGAGATCTAGCTATTTAATAAACAAACATGCAAAACCTAAAAAAATACTTTAAAAAAAACAATGGATATACCTGAAATATGCGCAGCATAATGCAATATTCCGCATTCATTTTCATTATAAAACATAATTAATTAATCACCACTAATTAATAAACTGATTGATAAATTCTTAATTGATTCGTGTATTGTCATCGACAATATATAATAGTGTAAAGTTTAACTTGATCCGAGAATGGGAAATGGAGAAATAGGGATTGTAACAGACAGACAGACAGACAGAGTGAGTTGATATAAGCTTTCTAAAAATACCGATCTAGACTCTAGTTTCAATGAAATTCGGCCAATTCATTGGTCTTCTAAAGTCGTAGGGCGACAATGGCTCATCTCATAGAGCACGAGTCAAGTGTTTGGGCTTAGCAGCATGGCAGCGGAGGTTTAGGTTCAAAGTTTTTTTTTTCCTAGGTGGGTAGCTAACCATGATCACTGAGCATCCTACACCCGCCCTGAAGCTTTCTGTTTCAGGCGCCAGATACTCGCCTTTGCTACGTTTTCTATGATTTAACAATTTAGCCTAACCCAATATCTGAGCCACACGTGATGGCCAGGCCTCGAACTGGTTGTCCGTGACTATTTCAGACACATGCTATTGGAAGAATTTTTTATAGGTAGTGGAATGCTTATGTCCATTACCACTTACCGGCAATGAAAAGTTATCATTTACTAATGTCGTCCAAAGATGAAATCCTTTAAACAGACAACGATGAGATACATTTACTTGGTGCTTTCATTTGGACCTATAGCCTCGAGACAGTTTTACATCGCAAAACAAATGAAAAACCTCGCTAAAATTGTTTTTGGGAGACTAAAAAAATAAAAAAGAACGCGTACTTTGTTGAGCTTAAAAACCTCGACCTAAAAACAGTTATAGTTTGACTGAATTTTATCCATAACATAACACAAGATATAAGTATCACACGTAACAGAGTCCCAGGTCTTGGGAGCTTCTAGATCTGCACTGATTTCTACCTTTCCGTTACTGCTTCTCCATAGACATAAATAAATATAGACTGGCAAAAGGAAGTAACTTTATGTAACTTAAAAACATGTACATCTATTGTTGTCGGATTTCCGAATTCTGAAAAGTTGCATGATCTTCAGTCTTAGAGATTAAACAAAAAAACACAAGTGAAAATATTGCAATACTTATATAGGTTATGGCTGAAATAGATATGAATACTTAACTTTTATACTGCTCATTGATGCTGTATAATAAAGTACACAAAATTGCAAGTCACACATTTTCGTTTCATAAAACTCTTTTACCGGCCAGTCTATATTTATTTATGTCTATGTGCTTCTCTTAATCTTTGGTAAAACAAAAACACTAAAAAAACCACGGCTATTTCCTTAACGAAAGAAAACATCTTTTCCTGTTGATCAATGTGAACGAATGCAGTGCCAAACGAAATAAAGAAATCACCACATTGATGTGACATACACATGTACCAAAGAGAAGGACACACATCCACAAGTTGTAACTAGAACAAATGCGTAAGTAGCACGCAGGATGTACTCACGTTGTATCGCAATGAACACACACACACACACAAATATACTTAAACTATTTTGTTTTTGTTTTGTGCTGAAGTTGAAGTTTTTTTTTTTACAAATCCATCTTGCCAAGTTATTAATCGAACCGCTAAGCGAGTCAAAGACACATCTTACGCACTTCGTCGATTCTCTGACGTCAGACGAACACGCCAGGCCGGTGTCAGAGGGTTAAAAAAAACACTACGCCAAGACCTATATTCGCACGCGCTACAAAAGAACCACCGATACGGTAAAAGTGACATGATGGGTGGCAGTGAAGTTGACCCGACACACCAACAGACTGATGAGTAACACGAATGGGGCACTGCTGGACACACTACACATAAGCGCATCCAGATAGGCAAAAGGGGGCGTGGCATAGTGACCTTCACATTCTTAGCACTAAGTGGGTTTATGACTATCTTTCACAAGACAAGATAACGGACGGGAATAACTAACCTGTGTGTGTGTCGCCTCTTTAACCCGTGTCATCAAAATAACGTCCACTGTTTTAACCCTTTCTCTCCGTGATTATTTACCACATTCTAGTGGAATCAACGTTGGTATCGTCAGTTAGGAGAGAAAGAGTTAAGCCAGTCACGTGATACATTGTAAACAAAAACATTATAAACAGAATAAGAGCCAACTATGAACACCCGGAAGTCATGTCGACACCACACGCAGCAAGGACATTTCTTTCCTAATGAGCATGTCTGTCTGATTTCTTTTAATACATTGTATTCTATGCTATACAGCCTACACACAACGCGTTGAGGGTGGACCCACATTTCCTGAGTGACTTTCATAGCTTCCTTCTTTCCCCCTTCACTTCTTGTCTTTTTTTTTGTGTTAAGTATTATAATTAGTAAGGGATATTTTAACGCCTAGCTAGGATCATCAAAAAGAATGTGCATATTTCTTTAAGTAATCTGTGCTGTATAGCCTACACGTGTTGAGTCGAGACCAACCGTTCTATTAGGCCTGAGCCCTGACCTGCGACGTCATAACCTGTGGGCAGTTTAGACCAACAGTCCGTTGCCACATCAAACGTCTGGGGTCACGACCTGTGACTTAGCAATGAGCTATTAGTCTGAAGTGCCCACAGGTTGCGACATCGCACGATAGTGTTTAAGCCTTCTATGAAGATTGGCCTCGGCTGAATGGGCCCCAAGTAGGTATTCGAAGACTGGGTCTTTCTTTGCGTGAATAATTTTACTACAACTTCGATCCTTGTGTATCTATAATATATATCATTATATTTATATATACTGCTGACTGGTTAGCGTTCGGCTTCTGAACCTGGGAACCTGGGTTCGAATCTCGATAAAGACAGAAATTTTGAATTTCGGGATTTTTTTTTAGGGCGCCCCTAAATCCACCCAAATCTAATGGGTACCTGACTTAGGTTGGGGAAAGTAAAGGCGGTTGATTGGTGTGCTTGCCACATGACACCCTCCTCGTTAATCGTTGGCCATAAAAAAAAGATGACATTAACATCTGCAAGGTCTGAAAGGGGAACTTTACTTTACTTGCTGTGTATTTGTTCTTTGAAAAAAAAAAAACATTGTCTGTAAATTGAGATTACGCCAGTGGTAGTAAATAAGCCTACAGATTTCAGAGCATTTTAAAAAAACGCATTTTCTTTCTTGTCCCCACATGCTGGGACAAGTTATTGTAAGAACTTTTTCTTTTAATCCTGTGTTATTCGAACATGAAACCAGTTCCCCAAAATCGGCCAGAAAAATAAAAATGACTTAGTAGACCTGATCGACAAGAGTGAAATATTGAGAGAGTGACGTAATATTTCTTATTTGACAGAGAAAGTCCCGAAAGTTATAAGATAAGAGGCAGGCTCATTCAATTCTTGTTTTCTCAGTTCCCAAACTGATTGTTATCGAAGTTGGACCGGGACCCGGTTCTCTTTCTCGACCTGGCGCACGGTTAGTGAAGTTTATTAGAGGATTCGAATAAGTCAAAAGTAAAGAAAAATAGAATCCCTGTTGACGTAACAAATGAATTGACCTCATTGCACTGGCGGGGGATGAAAGAGGGCATCATCAACTTGTCATTTTTCATACACCGTTCCGCAACAGGCCGTTTCCATGGCTGACAAGCGCACGGAAGCTGTGGCATATAGAAGGAAAATATTAGGGTCTCCTCGGAGTGCTCGGCCTTCGACCTGGCATCTAATCCAGAGTTTTTTAAGGACAAAGAACAAGTGTATTTAATTAGCATCAGCTTGGAACCTTCTCATAAAGATCGCTTTTAATCAAGGGTCTAGAGTTTCAGGAGACCTAGCCTCAACTGTAATAAGAATAAACAAAATTTGGCGGAGTTGGCTCCACCCAATGTCATAGTAGGTCATTTTATTCAGCGAGGCGAAACAACCTTAAGTATAGTGTAAACAGAGCTAAGTTATTTCATTCAATGTTATTATTGAAGAGCAAACCAGCCACGCGACACTGTCTAAATCAATGCGCAGTTAACCCTAGACATCAAGCAACATGGTACACACTATGAAGAGTTTACAGTAGTTTTTAATAGCCAGATATATTTAGATCTGTTTCATTAACGACAACCCCGCAATCCAATTAGCGAAACATAAATAAGGAAATACCTTCATAGCACAAGAACTATTTATATATACTTATAACTACACCAAAGTAAAAAAAAACACAGACATCTGTGCCAGGAAAAGAAATCCAAAAACTTGGTAATAGGTACATCCGAGTATATAGTCGACCTTAGCAGTGCAGCCTGTAATTCTTCGCGCTACCACAAAACAATACTGGTCTATCTTTCCCACTAAACCGTCGACTCTTTGTACTAATAGAAAAACAAGATTACAGAATCCGGCCGAGCAGTCACTCCATTGATTACCTGTGGGATAAACTAACCTCTGACCCACAAACGAAACGAAACGTTGGCTTGGCGCCCGGACAGGTCGCAGCAATGTGCCAGAAACACAGGTAACTGTTGTTTTTTTTTCTTCTTCTTTTAAATAATAACCCGCTGAAAATGGTTAACTTTGTAAAAAAAAAAGGGGGGGGGGATAACGTTTAAAATGACGTCTGTCATAGAGTCACGGTTTGCAGGGCAGAAATTTCGCTTCACTAATGTCCTCAAATTCAGGGGCGTCTTCCGGCTGTAGATCCACTGAGAAGCTTATCTGAAGACATCTTCATTCATCTTAGCGCCATGGGATACTGCCAACTTTCAGATAGTGAGACCATAAAAACACCTTGTGTTAATGAAAGAAAATGACAGTGAACAACATTGACACTTAGAAAACATCTTCAGTTGACCGAACCATGGCAAACATTGGCCATGCATTGTGAACAATTTCTAGTTAAGAGGTGAAAGTATTCAGAAAACACTGGGACATCAAAGAACACAAGTCTATAACCCCCACCAAGAATAAGCTAGTTTCAGAAGCGGCCTTAGGGGCTGGCGAGTGGGGTTACCATAGGCTGAGCCAGCGATAAAGAGAAACTTTTGCCACCCTCAGCCCTTCGTATAAATATTCGTGTCCCTGATAGAACACTTGCCTAAGGTCTCACTGTTATTGACGGTCTTTGACTTGTAGCACCTTTATACCAACCTACTGCTGTGGCCGCCTCTGTTAGTTTGGCAATCCATTAAAAGCAAAGACATTTGGTCATACAAAAAAAAAGTCTTCGAGACTGATTCTGTAGACGGAAAGAAGTATTTCAAGTGGTTACGCAGACGGCGCAGACCCTGCTGTGACCTATATATCTTGCCACCCCTGACATAGACAATTGTCTTACATGGGTAATTAAGTTCTAATTTGGCCTGTCTTCAGCGGTAGCTTTTCTTGTGGTTTCAAATGTGGGTCTCTAGGCCTTTAGTTCTTAAAAAGTCTCTTTAGAAGACCTTTAGATAAGATAAGATTTATTTAGGTCATCAGGTAGGTAGGTAGATAGCTAAGTAGGTAGATAGGTAGGTAGGTAAGTCTCTTGGCCTTGTTCTCCAGATGGCTCTTTTGGAGGTCATTAGATAAGATTTAGTTAGTTAGGTAGTCAGGTAGGTAGGTTGGTAAGTATAAATGTAGATAGATCGATAGATAGATCGATAGATAGATAGATAGATAGATAGATAGATAGATAGATAGATAGATAGATAGATAGATAGATAGATAGATAGATAGATAGATAGTGTTTACATAGCATGTCCAGGCCACACGACAGAACTATTCCTATGCATGCATCGCTTTAGTTTAAAAGGAAATGTTTCCTGCTGATTAAAACTTGGTCTTCACAGTCCTAAGCGATTCTCAAACTAAACTCATCCCTTCAATGCCTTCACTAGGCTTTAGCATATAAGCGACATTCTCTCTTGAAACTTTGAGAGTCTTTGCACAAGACAAAAAAAGACAATAGACTTTGACACATACACAAAGAATTGCGAAAGAAGAGATCAAGGGTTTAAAAACTATGAGCCAATATCTAACTTTGGCGTTCATGTTATAAAATATTAAGACCCCAAACAAAACAGAGTGTTCCTCACAGCCCATGGCTTAGTCATAGTTTTGAACTTTGACCTTCACCAGAAAGACATTATTAAGCTAGATGTCATATGAAGAGGGCACTCTAATCTGGTAACAATACCAGGACAGTATAATGCGGGAAAAAGAAACGAGGCAGAAGACTAGGCCATCATAGAATGTAGAGACAATGTAAGCTTGTATCATTTTGTATAGCTATAGTCCATAGTCTTAATACGTCTATTCCTTTATAGTCTTCTGAGAGCATTGAAAGAGAGAAATAGCATGGGCAACCTTGCGCAATCGTAAAGGCAGTAAAACACAATTATTTAGTTTTAAAAGTTAAGTTATCACTGCAAAGGGGTTCCACTGGGGATAAGCTCCAAATGAATATAAATTACTTTTAAGCGTCATGCGTTCCAAATAGCCTCTGGCAACAAAGCCTGCTCGAGTGATTTAGATACCAAGCCCGGCAGTACAGCTCTGGGCTCCCAAGCCTTGTAAGGCCGTTCATCTGACTTAAGTTTCTTCCCCCAATCTCGGGCTGTCTCACGCTATAAAGACTTTAGAAGACGACACCAGAAGAAATCAAGAGTGAAGCCCATTACGCGATGGGGGCATCAACTATGATATTCCCTCCGACAGCTGAGTTCGTGCCCAAAAATGGGCAGCATTGCCTTGGATCACACCTTCGATCAAACTTTCTCATCCCAAATGTGAACTTTTAACTATAAACATTAAAACAAATCATTCACAACATAACAATCGATTTTCTCTAATAACTAAACTATACTTAATCTATACTTTTGGAATAGTCTTTCACAACGTTGGACAAATAAATACATTATAAAACAAGCAAAATTTTGAAAAAAAAAAACAAAAACTTAAAAAACAAACAAAACAAAGCTTATATTAGGTGTATGAATTAGTTTGATTAGTCTTCTAATTAAATTTGTAATAGGCCCAAAACAACAATGTATAAAGGGGACTAGATCAACTTATACCACAACTTCTGTCAAGTACTATTTCTTTCCATTGTTTGAGATACAAAACAAAGTAATTTATTATCAATAGTTAATAAAATAATCGTTTTTTTAAAATTGATTCTTGTGTTGTCAGGTAAAAGAAATAATTGTGCACAATTTCAGCTTGATCCGAGATTGGGTGTCGGAGAAATAACGTGTACACACTTTTGTCCAGACAGAGTTGATATAAGTTTGGTAAAAAAAAAAGACAGTGCTACATTAGAACGTAGCCACTTCGATAAAGGTGGAAACAATTTTTCAGTTCATTTATTTGTAGGGTCAACACGTTGCATCGATCTCTACTCAAGAGAGTAAGACGCTTGATGCCATCCACAGAGACTAAAGCTAACAGGTTATTCAGTGGATTCAAATGTTGAGTAAGGTTTCAGAAACTTTCTCATTTTTAATTTCGAATAGTCTTCGAGATATATTCAGAATCATCTAAACCAATTTAAATTTCTAGATATAGCGCTATATCATGTGTAAAAAAATTATCACGTCTCTTACATGAAAGTGCTGTTCAGCATTGAAAAATTACTAACTCCTTTATATTTTTTCCCTTAAGAAGTCATTTATAGAAGTGAAACCTCCAAAGAAAAGTGAATAGTTCGTCGAGTACCAATGACATATAGGTGAAAGGTCAAAATAAAACAATGAACGTATCGGTAGTGAGGTCCTCCTCAAACGTCAGCTAAAAAAAAACATTTTGTTTCGTAAGAGTACAAGATAAATGTCCAAATATTACTTTAAAACAACAAAACAATGTATTATCTACCTTTTACACACATTTACAAAGATTTAAACCAAACGAGCTCAGTAACTTAATCAACAAACGAAACTGCAATATTGCTTTGGTTCTTTTTTTACGACAATGTAATGCGTCTACTACATGGTACGTTGAAACATATGCACGAGAAATCATTGCCTAAAGAAAACTCTACCGGCTTTTGAAAACTTCTTGTTTTTTAAAAGGCCAAAGAAAAAAGTCTAAATTTAAATACTTCACACGTGAGTGACTGCTAATGAATCGAGGAGGGGGGGGGGGACAACTTGAAATTACCCAGCATGCAAAATGATATCTATAAATAGATATTTGGGACGTAAGGACTCCAGTATGATTCCCTGAAAGTCTACATATAAAGAATTTGAACGAATTTGTCTAGAAGTACTGAAACTTAGGGAGGCGCCGTGGCTGAGCAGTAAAGCGCTTAGCTTCTAAACGGGTGTCACTCGACTAAAGAATCAGCTTAACCGCCATTGTATTCACATTTCTCTTGGATACAGATTAGTCTATCTCAAATCAGAAGTCAAAATCAAGAAACTGTCCTCTTTAGGACTAGAATCAAAATGCTATTGGTCTGTAAGAAAACGACCTATTATATCTCGACCGTATTCTACATAGTTTAGTTAAAGGTAAAGCAACAAATGTTACACTTTGGTAGAAACAAGGCAGAAAATGATATTCAAGTCAAGATTTGAATTTATGATCCATTTCCACCTTGATAAGCTAAATAGTTATTTATGAACTTAGCTATCAACTCGACCTCACGGCACTCGCAAATCTTTACGTTAGACACACACCCGTGGACAGTGTAAATACAGTGATTTATAACAGTTATACTTTCATATCCTGTAAACCAGTGGTGCCCAAACATCGGCCCGTCGGCTATATACGGCCCTCAACGCGGTTTTAACAGAATCCTCGAGACGAGGTGACGAGGCTCCAATGATCTCGATGAGTTGTTGTGGTGATAAGGACCCGTGACACAAGTGGGCTGAGATTGAACCCCATCCAAGAACAAAAACGTTTGGACACCTCTGACATAAAGCAGAAACGAGTCCACTTCAAAGAGCAGAAGAGTGAAAGGGCTCATCGAGAAGTCTTGGTGTACGCTAGCAACCAATGTCAAAGCAGGAGTCATAAAGTTACAAGGTGGAGCAAGATCAAGTGCTGATCTACGTATCGTACCAAAGTTTTCCACACAAATTTCCTCCCATAAATTACAGAAAGGCGCAAAACAGGTGGTTTAAAAGGACAACGGCTGGGGCGCTACACTAGAGTGCTGCGAAGAGTTCAGGACTGCTGTGTAGACATGTTTCTTTTGTTACGCTGAGCGCCAGGTAACAGGAAACACTTTGCAAAATATTTTCCCCCAGTTTCCTTTCTTTATGCTAATGTGGTTATAAAACATGAATACTCAAATTCTGGCCACATCATAAAGCAAACAGAATTACATATTGTATGTATCAAATTTGTTTTACGAGAACGTAGACACATGAAGTCCCAGTTGCTTTAATAATGTGAGTTATACAGTTCGTCTGTTTGAAACAATTCAAATAAACAAATACTCAATGTATGTATAAATGTGTATGTATAAATATGTATATCCATTACTACTCCAAAGTGTTCGAGAAATTATTTTATAAGAATGCCGCGTGTGTTCTGCATGTCTTCACATTGGTCTTAAATATATTCCAGAAGTTCATCTTTCAGGGTTTAGATCAGTGGTTCCCAAACTTTTTTGTCTCGTAGACCCCCTGCCATGTTTTCTGGTTTTCGGTAGACCCCCTGCTCAACTTGCAATTTTTGCAAATTCATCAACATTTTTTAAAACAAATTTCTAACTGTAATGAATTGAAGAGTGAAAAATAATAATTTAAAACTACACAACTAAAGATATTATGTTTATTGAATTATTCATGTACGAATTTGTTGTTCAATGAAGTAGTCTTCCCAACATTAAATATTAATTAATTAATTAATATGCCTTAACTATCATTGTAAAAGGTTTCGTAAAGAGCAGTTTCTTGTATATCTCGTGATCTTTCACGTGTGGCTCAAATATTAAATCTGTGGAACTGTTTTCATTAACAGGAGAAAGGGCGAAGGCGTCGAGTAACTGGAGCCTAAACCATTAAGCTTCGAGCATGAAGGGCTCATTAGCCTTGGCTTGCTACCCACCTAGCAGAAGGAAAACTTAATTCAAAACTCTGCTGCCTTGCAACTATACCCAAACATGGGAAAGGTCTCGTGGGTCAACCTTAAGGAAATATATAAGGAGACGGCGACCATTAGACAGTTTGTAGCACACAGCGCTACACCTTGTCAGACCAAACTGTATTTATGTCGTTTGCAAAGATTTACATTTAAGAAGCTTTAATTTTATAACTCATGCCACCGAAGCGACTTTGAACTGTATTGTTGCTTTAAGAAATTCTTTTAATAATAAAAGTTGTAGGTTTGTGTAAAACGGCTGGTAAATTCAATGCTTGCCCTTTGCTGTTTTCCGTATTTGGCTTTAAGTAAAGAAATCTTGTAAGACGCTTCTTTATATGATGCCAGAGATTTTGTGGCTCTATTCTGAACTTTATCTTTGAGTGTTTTAAAGTTTTTCAAATTTTTATTTTTGTCAGTGTGGCATTGCCTCAGATGATCCTCCAGCGTAACTGTTTCATATCGTCATAAAAAGTCACTTAGGCAACCAATGGCTTGAAAAGGAAGGAAGGAATCCCAATTTTAAATTAACAACGCTGTACAGTTTACATTTATTTTTTTCTAAACATTAGTTACATGTAGACAAAATTAAGCTGTTTAAATAAGTATTGGAATTGAATACAAGAATTATTCGTTTGAATAGCAGGATAAATATTTGTAAATTTTCTTTATAGAGTTATCTGACCATATCCATTAAATATATTTGATTCTCCTATACTTAATGCCTGGACCCAAAACAATGTTCATATCTAAATGTAATGTAATGAACCAAACGTTTAATGTTATTCCAATACAAATATGTATCTACTTCCCGGAATACTCTTCTTCCTGCTGGTATAACTGCCAATGCTAGTGTATATTCTCCGCCGGTGATATGAGTCTTTCGTTGTTTGTCTATATGCCGTGGTCAGTGTATATCCGTTGGTCCTAAATGGGTACTGTTCTCCACCGTATTCAAAATTCACTATTGTTGCCCACAGCAGTGCTAATAATCGTACAAATTTCCATCAAGATTAAATGTTAAAGGTTTTTGTTGAGAACTATGACCAGCCAGAATAATGAAAATGTACTTCAGCAGCCACTGACATGATTTTTTTTTATTGACAATAAATTCATAACACATCCAAATGCAGTGGGTAAAACCTGACATTTTCACATTGGTGAATGTAGAGAATGGGCCGTCATAATAATTATAATGATATAAATCTAGCTTTAAATGTTAAGCCAATTGATTAATGCAGCAATAATGTTTTTAGTTAAGTTTCCACCAAAGGTTTATGTTTACCCATGAGCTTTAGCACGTAACTTTAGAGGTCTAGATGACGCTCACTCTCTCAATCTTAATAGATCTAGAGATCAAGAGATTTTGTTACACTTTGTAGTACTAGTAATACCTCAGTAGACAGGAATTAGATACCGATATAACGCAGGTCTTGCCCCACGTTGGGTGCCACTTGTTACGACACAAGACTCTTCGAAATAATAAGACACTCTCAGGTTTTACTCTAGAAATACTTCAATATTATAACAAGTTATGTAAATAGGAACATTTCATTTCTCTTCCTGTCCATTTCTCCCTTTTTAACATCCCTTCCATTCATTACACAAATTCGCACCATTACATTATTCATGCACACTGTGCTACGCTACGAAAGTAACAACCTTCTTAAATGAAATCTATTACCGTAGACCCCCGTGGACATCTCATAGACCCCCAATTTATTTTTTCACTTTCGTAGACCCCCTGGAGGTCTTCGTAGACCCCTGGGGGTCTATATAGACCACTTTGGGAATCACTGGTTTAGATCTTTATGAATAAATACCATAAGATCATAAAATATAAATTCCATAATTTATTTTTTTAAAGAAAGAATACTACAAGTTTGATCTTACAGAATACATTTCAGAATTTATATTTATAAGGATATATTATATAAGTTTGAAATGTTAAAATTAATTCCATAAGTTGGATCTTTAAGAATAAAATTAACTATTTTTTTAAATCCTATGCATTTTATTCCTGATTAACCATAGAATAAAAAGCAGGTCAGCATGCCTCTGTTAACGATAAAATGGGAGAATGGGCGGGTTAGAAATGTTAATTTTTTTTTAAATGTAACATTCATTAATTATTAAGAGAAAACTAATCGCTCTTTAAGTTATATCAAGAAGGTGCTGTCTTTAAAATAAGTTTTGTTTTGTTTTTAAATGTTTTTCTTGTTAATTTTAGTTTTGCTGTTGTCGATATCTAGCAAAAACAAAGTAGCAAGACCAAGTGCTCAAACGTGTTCCTTGTTTCTAATACGTAGATGTTAATACTGGTATCTAGGTTTAATCTAGGTTTGATCTCCCTATAGTTTAATCTAGGTTTAATATCCCTGTAATTATTACGAAGAATTATCTAGAAGATAAGAAATAACACGATAACACTGTCATATAAATAACAATGATGATAATGAAGATGGTGATAATAACGCATAACGTATCAGCTCGTTGAATAATGAAACCCTCGTAACCTAGGTGAAAACAGAGTTTAGTTATGGAGTTTAAAACTATTAGAATAGGACAGCGATGCCCAACCTAATTTGACATGCGGGCCATTTTAATTTTCCGACAAACATGTCGCGGGCCACATCAATGAAAAGATACTACTCTGTGGCATTTTTACGTCTCGAGAGACGCTCTTTTCCCTTTGCAACTTCTTATGTGGCTAAAGAGGCCAATCCTTGATACACAGCTACGGTGGCAGGTTGGGCATATGAAAGCCTGAGCTAGCCAGGAAAACCAGTGACTTGGCAGAATTTAAGTCATTGGTTAATATGCATGACTAAATGCATGACGCGTAGGACGTAATCATCTTCTTTTTTGAAGTAACGTCTGTATTATATAAGATAAGATAAGATGAGCATACAAACACGACATGAAACTGAGCTGAAACTACTTTGCTTAGAAACCCGTGGATCTAATGGGATATTTGAATTGTTTTACGTGTGACTTCATTTCTCTACTTGAAATGTCCGGAACATTGTAGCTAGATTTACCTCCGACTCACTTTCTTGTCTCTTTTTTGGTAAATATTCCAATCAATCCTCTAATCTCTAGGAGTAGTTTTTATTCGCGTCTCAAATCAAGAAGGCGGCTGTTTCATGACGCCGTTTATATCTACCTTTTTTTTAAAACACTTTCTTTATCAAACAAACCTGTTGGCTTAGTATCATGTTCCTTTAAATAAGTAAAGATCCGTTCAACTTTTCCTGGTAGCTTCTACACTCGGTGTCCATTTCATAAACGCACAAACGTTAAGGGTCGTATGGTACCAATCCATCAGAGAAAAAGTTAAGGGCTCTAACGTAGGTATAGATACATTTTTTAACCTTTCCTATTTTTTTGGAAAGGGAAGGGGGGATTTTCTACACTTAATGCCGACGTTTCGGTGGCCCGCGGGCCGTGTTTTGGGCATCACTGGAATAGAAGATATGTTTTAATATTACTTTTAGTATCATCTTCCTACAATTATGATGTATTGCATGCATACAAAAAATAAAAAAAGATAACTTAATGACTAACAACGAATGGTACACATTGCATGCATAATACCATTGTTCCCACAGCAAATAATGAATAAGATTACAATGTGGAAGAGGTATTATGAAACTTTTACAAATTTTATTGAATAGCGCATAATGATTATACTGATTGTTGCACTCTTGTGTTTGAAATAAAACCTTTCTTATGACATCTAAGATGTACTATCCAAAAAATGTTTCATTAATGGTGTGCATTGTAATTGATAATTTTATTTAATAATAAAAAAATAAATAAATAAATGCTATGCAATTCACTGATTCCTCTGTTTTGAAATAGTTATCACTCTTTACCCCATTTTCTAAGAATCATTTTCGTTTTTGTAATGAATATTTTATTTATTGTAGCAGCTCAGTAAACAATTGCCTCCCTTGCGCACTGAAATAATACAATGATTGTGCTTTGCTGTGTTCAGTTAATCAAAATACAAAAATGGTTAGTTTGAATTAGCCTGAAACTGATTGAAACTTTAACTTTACCCTGTTGATTTTATATTTGTATTTCGGAAGAAACGAACCAATTAAAAAAAAAAAATAAGCCCAGCTTTTAAAAATTGTATGAAAATAAGCCAAGCTTTTAAAAGTTGTATGAAAATAAGCCCAGCTTTTAAGAGTTGTATGAAAATAAGCCCAGTTTTTAAGAGTTGTATGAAAATAAGCCCAGCTTTTAAAAGTTGTATGAAAATAAGCCCAGCTTTTAAGAGTTGTATGAAGTACCTCCATCCTCTAGTGTTGTTTGTAAACAGTTTTACCCGCTCAGTGTTTCCATATCTAGTCATTTTAGTCTATAGTTAGAAGACACTAAACAATCTCTACATAGCCATGCATATTTTAAATTACAATTCGTTGATTAAAAGAATTATTAATCAATAATTATTTATTAATTAAAAATGGAAACTGCACTAAGCATAGTGTATTAAGACATGGGCCTAGAAGTGTATAAAGACATGGGCCTACAAGTGTATAAAGACATGGGCCTACAAGTGTATAAAGACATGGGCCTACAAGTGTATAAAGACATGGGCCTACAACTGTTGTTTTTTTTTAGTCTAAAGAAATCCTGTTTGTAATGTTGTTTTTCTCTCATTTATATTTAATTTATAAATATCTAAGTATGACATTTTCTAACTTGCCTTATGCAGAACTTGTCATTCTATAGAAAGTCTAGGCAAAGTAGGACATCAAGAATCATTTCGTACTTTGCTAAAAAAAAAAATAAACAACAAAACGCCAGCAATTCTTATTCTTGCATCTCGCACTACAGGTAACATATATTTATAATATTTGCAGGTAACATATATATTTATAATATCGACAGTGATACGCAAATTAAGACCCGCGGGCCGCGGGTAATATATGTCTAGTATATTTTTTAAATGCACTGGCTTACTCAGACTTAAGTCCTTCCGTGCAGTTCAGCGCACAGGGCGGCGAGGTCTTTTAATACAAGTTAGTCATAGGGCGACTTTTACAGGCTCTTCTCGGCTGGTGCCCGGGATTTTAGGTCTTAAGAAGAGAAATAGCTTCAAAACAATACCCCCCCCCCCCAACCCAGAATCTCTGCAGAAAAATGAGTTGAAAAAAAAGAGTAAAGTCCCCCCCCCCCTTTTCAGGCCCTGCAGATGATGGAAAAGTCACCTGTCTCTGTAGCCCACGGTTAGCGAGGGTGCCATGTAGCCAGGACTACGACCAACCGTCTTTACATTTCCCCAACTTATGCAGGCATTCATTAGACTTGGGTGAACTCAGAAGCGCCCTAAAGATACCGAAATTAGAATTGCAGTCTTTCCCAGAATTCGAACCGGGGAACCTCCGGTTCGGAAGCCAAGTGCTTTACGACTGAAGTGCCACCGTGCCTCCTAATGCAGAGAAATAGTTTAAAAATCCCATGAATTTCTGTCATAGAAAAATGTGTTTGAAAAATGCCGCACACTCTTGGTTACAGAAGTCTAGCTATCATTAGGCTCTCGTTAGGAACTAACGTACTTTTGGTGGGCCAGTTTTCAGAGATATTAAAATATACTTCAACTGCTAGTGACTATTCCACTGATGATGGTCTAGATTTATACATCATAAGTATTACAGTTAAATTTATTATACAAATGGCTTTACATTTTTAATCAAATTAGACGGTCGGTCTGAACAAATCAATGTTGACATGAGTATTGCGTGACTGTCAGTCTGAACAAATAAAGGTTGACCTATTGGTATTGCGTGGCGGTCAGTCTGAGCAAATCAAGGTTGACCCGGGTATAGCGTGACGGTCAGTCTGAACAAATCAAGGTTGACCTGGATATAGCGTGACGGTCAGTCTGAACAAATCAAGGTTGACCTTGGTATTGCGTGACGGTCAGTCTGAACAAAGCAAAGATTGACCTGGGTATTGCGTGACGGTCAGTCTGAACAAATCAAGGTTGACCTGTTGGTATTGCGTGACGGTAAGTCTGAACAAATCAAGGTTGACTTGTGGCTATTGCGTAACGGTAAATCTGAACAAATCAAGGTTGACCTGTGGCTATTGCGTGAAGAACCTTGTCGAAACGTTGTTGAAAACTCTTTGGGAGTCTAAAACTAGATCTATTGTTTTTCGTAAGCAATCTACAACGTTTGAGAACCTCTCTGTTTCAAGCGGAGTCTATGTTCACTTCGTCTTCAAGTTTCCTTTTGGTTGGATGAAGCAACAAGGTCAAAATGGGAGTGATTTTTTTTAAATAGTAAAAACAGAAATAGTGCAAACAGAACACTGACTTGTAGAGAAGGGGAGGGAAGCCACTGTGTCTAAATATAGCAAGTTTAGGTTCCAAAGGAATGGATACGCATTCAAGCGTGACGTGAACGTCTTCACTGGTAAACATCTTGTAAGGGAAGAGAGAGAGAAATGAAAGAATAAAGAGAGACAGAGACAGCCAGACAGAAATTTAGAGAAAAAGAGAGAGACAGAGCTATAGAGTAAGAGAGAGAGAGAGAGAGAGAGAAACAGATACAGAGAAAGAGAGAGTGATAGAGAAAGAGAGAGAGATAGAGCTATAGAGAAAGAGTGAGAAAGACCTGAGATGAACTCCAATTGGTGGCAAGGCTGGAAGGATCAGTCCTCCCGTAGAGCCTTGGCGAGAAACTCTGCTGTTAGGCGTAGTGCCTTTAAGCTCTCATACAGGTCAAGTGACTCTGTAGACAAACTACCCCGCTGCGGACACTCTTGCAAGAGATGCGTCACTGTTTCCACCGACTCACCACGGTGTCGGCAACAGGAATAACATCAGCAATAGCAACAAAAATAACATCAGCAATAGCAACAGGAATAACATCAGCAATAGCAACAGGAATAACATCAGCAATAGCAACAAAAATAACATCAGCAATAGCAACAAAAATAACATCAGCAATAGCAACAAAAATAACATCAGCAATAGCAACAGGAATAACATCAGCAATAGCAACAGGAATAATATCAGCAATAGCAAACGCTATTAGCAAGAAACACAGCAGCAGGAACAACAAACAGATTGCATGCCAGGACAAGACTTCATGTACGCTTTAAAGTCAAGAATATTGATTGGTGAGACAGATGTCTTTATTTGTAAGCAGACATCCACTTCCCAGAATCTCCTCAAATGTCTGTAAACATCACATTAAAACCCTTCTCCCTATAAAGTGTGGTGTTGAACATCAAGACTCAAGTAGGAGAGGCACGCTATTTATAGCACAGGCATAAACTCTTCAAACACTGGTAGCATTGTGTCACGCTCAAAACAGATCGAACCTAGTTTGAATTTGTTGTTTTTGTGGTCAAGCATTGCATATAGGTCAGTCACTTCAGGAAAAATATCACAAGCTGGAATGATCTTTCTTTGTTAGAAGTCTGATCTGATCATATAAAAAGATTCTTGAGACCAGAGGCAAGAGGACGAATTGTAAATCTAACAGACGGGTTCAATGGACCTCATTCACCAATCGTAAACAAACAACATTTAGCCACGTGGCGCTCTATCTCTTCTATATAATTTACGATCTCATGATGGTTGTCACGTGAGTTTTTTTTTCGTTGTTTTATCAATAAGATCACGTGACTAAATGTTGTTTGTTTACGATTGGTGAATGAGGTCCATTCAGAGAGACTCAAAAGCCGAAATGTCAGAGTAGACCAGAGTACAGCTTCCATAGAAACCCAACTCACCTAGTTTAACATTCAATTTCACCAACGGACGTTTGAAAGGTCACTTCTGTTTTTAGTGAAAGAAAATAAAAGCTGGGACACTGTTAGAGTGACAGTCGAAGTTTGCTTTGATACGTTGCGTTTTAAAATTTTTGTAAAATACACAAAGAGAAAAAAAGATTGGATAAGGATTGCACACGTTGGACAGAAATTACACTGTGTGGGAAGAAATTGTACTGTGTGGGAAGAAATTGTACTGTGTGGGAAGAAATTCTACTGTGTGGGAAGAAATTACACTTTGTGGGAAGAAATTACACTTTGTGGGAAGAAATTACACTGTGTGGGAAGAAATTACACTTTGTGGGAAGAAATTACACTTTGTGGGAAGAAATTACACTTTGTGGGAAGAAATTACACTTTGTGGGAAGAAATTCTACTGTGTGGGAAGAAATTACACTTTGTGGGAAGAAATTACACTTTGTGGGAAGAAATTACACTTTGTGGGAAGAAATTACACTTTGTGGGAAGAAATTCTACTGTGTGGGAAGAAATTACACTTTGTGGGAAGAAATTACATTGTGTAGGAAGAAATTACAAAGTGTGAACAGGGATGACACTGTGTAGACAGGGATGACACTGTGTAGACAGGGATGACACTGTGTAGACAGGGATGACACTGTGTAGACAGGGATGACACTATGTAGACAGGGATGACACTGTGTGGAAAGGGATGACACTGTGTGGATAGTGCGTAGACTGACTGAGATCTTAAAGCCTTCATAGAATTGAAGTTGTTTCTCAACAGGACGCCTACATGACATTGTCGTTCTAGTAGACGGATTGAATTCAACGTTGTAGATGTTTTCCCTGGAACCCCATGGGCAAAGCCACAACCCCTGGGCAAAGCCACAACCCCTGGGCAAAGCCACAACCCCTGGGCAAAGCCACAACCCCTGGGCAAAGCCACAATCCTGGGCAAAGCCACAACCCCTGGGTAATGCCACAATCCTGGGCAAAGCCACAACCCCTGGGCAAAGCCACAACCCCTGGGCAAAGCCACAACCCCTGGGCAAAGCCACAACCCCTGGGCAAAGCCACAATCCTGGGCAAAGCCACAACCCCTGGGTAATGCCACAATCCTGGGCAAAGCCACAACCCCTGGGCAATGCCACAATCATGGGCAAAGCCACAACCCCTGGGCAATGCCACAACCCCTGGGCAATGCCACAATCCTGGGCAAAGCCACAATCCCTGGGTAATGCCACAACCCCTGGGCAATGCCACAATCCTGGGCAAAGCCACAACCCCTGGGTAATGCCACAATCCCAAATACTTGTGTTAAGAGATATTTGACTCCGCCAATGTGCCATCCATCAAAGTACCAGTCGTTTCGACGTCACCAGAAAGTATATTACCCCAAACCGGTTAGAACCACAAACTACCAAACAACGTGTTTTCTCTGTTCCGGGTCACTGGCTTTCGTGAATTGCATAACCGGATTTTGTGAACTGTGAAACTGTTCTGGTTCAACGAGCCTTGCATTTTGAATACATCTAAGCTTTATAACGACGAAAAAAAAAACTGGTATGCTGTATTATAGGACCAACTATAAACTCTGCGTTAAACTTCATCTTCTCCTTGACTAAAGAGCCAGCCCCCCCTTCCCCAGACGTAGCTTCACGTCTTTTCGTTTCTTTTAGTTTGTTGTTAAAGCACTATAATGAATTCAATTAGTCCAATGTTTTGAGGAGCTTAAGAAGATAAAAAAAAAATAATTAAATTAAATGATGTTAATATCTAGAAATGTTGATGCCTTTGCTGTGATACAAATACCAGTCATTTAAAAACAATCGTCTCTTTACTTAAATATAGTAAAGTCCCTTCTGCTACAGTATATGCAAAGCTCAACATACAAAAGTATCTCTATCTATCTATCTATCAATCTATCTATCTATCTATCTATCTATCTATCTATCTATCTATCTATCTATCTATCTATCTATCTATCTATCTATCTATCTAACTATATATATATCTATCTGTCTGTCTATCAATCTATCTATCTATCTATCTATGTATCTATGTATCTATCTATCTATCTATCTATCTATCTATCTATCTATCTATCTATCTATCTATCTATCTATCTGTCTGTCTATCAATCTATCTATCTATCTATCTATCTATCTATCTAACTTTTAAAATAAGTTAAGACGCTGACGTGTTCTACTTAAGGAGAGACAACCAATAAATTAAAGACTAAGAAATCGTGTATGAGTTGCTTCCCATCAATTATGAAAAACATCCATGAAGTAGACTTTCTATTTATTTGCTTCGGTCTAAAAATTTATAATTCTAGTTAATACAAGAGTGATGAACTATTATGCTTTGGAATAATAATTAAAAGTTATAAAAGTATAGATACTGTATAGCCCTAATCGCTTAAGTATTGAACTAGAGGTAAGATAGAATATAAAGTGCTTATAATTTATATTTCTTTATCATATTTATCAGCACAGTTTCATAATTCGAAAGTAAAGTTATTTTCTCAGAGATATCAATATTGATAAAAATTTATAATTTATATTTTTTATTTTATTGAGTTAACCTTATATGTACATTCTTTACAGGGGGGAAAAAAGCTTTAAAGGGAAGTAACTAAAATTGATTTGAAAAGGTTCACATTTTTATAAGTTATCTTTCTTTGTCATAAACTCGCCACATTAATTACGTTCAAGTCACAAGCCGCAGGGCTGACTATCTTACAGTTTTCTACAAGACTTGGCTTCAGCAATTAAATCCTTAGCCATTCTGGTATTGACATGTGTTTTGAAAGACTGGGGGTCATTCAGAATACAGAACTATCGCCATCAATGACGTGCCTTAACATTAAGGAATATTCCTTATAAATATTGTCTGAATGGGTAAATCACAGTAATTAAGATGTGGACAAGATAACCCAGCATAATGTACATGTATGGATTCCAACTTTTTTGTTTTAGTCAGAACTCCTTACTCCCCTACCACCTCGCCCCTCCCCCTCTCAAGAAAATGAAACGTAACGAATATTTATCAACAGTATCGAATTTACAAGTATTCGCATTATGCAATGAACATCCACAGACTAAGGACTTACACGTAACCAAAAGTGACCACATAACTAAATCTGGCCACATAAATAATGACGTCCACATGACTAAAGATGACCATGTAACTAAAGATGACCACATAAATAAAGAAGTTTACGAATAAACCAAAAAGTCTGCCTTATTTCGAGTAACGAGATGGTTTCAAAGTGATTACGGCTCCAATGTGGCGCTAACCCAGAACTAAGTAGACTATAAATAGAGTTGAAACATTTCCATTAAAACAATGAACATCATCAGATTATTACGTCTGTTGATGCCTGTCATTCTGTGGCTAGTACGACTCAAATGATGTAGGAGTGTTATAGTTTTCATTGTACAATTTAAAATAGCTTGAACAAACTTAATTCTGAGAACAAAACTAAATACAGGGTAACAATTACTAACGAGGTACACAGATTCAACTTGAAATGAGATTTCAAAACTAGTAATAATAATATGAAATGATATTTCAAGACATCTAACTCACTACAAAAATATGTCTTTACTCTTTTAAATCTTTGAGTTGTTTGCTGTTCAAATCTCACCCTTGACTACGTAACATAAATTATGACAGAAAAGCTTATGGTTTCATCACTTCACACGACCCAGAAACAAACACTCTCTTTCTTTATCGTTACCAAGGAAACAACACATGTACACCCTATAACAGTCATTCAAAACATTAATCTTAACAAGATGCTTTTTTGTTTAGCCACGATATAACAATACGGAATGTACATAACGTCAAGTCTATGTTGATGTCTGCTGACAGTGCAACTAGTACAAGAAGAAAACTATCTGGCTGGTATCTGTTAGTTCTTTTCCCAATGATAGGCTCGACTTACACATAGTCTGTGGACACTTACATGGTTCTCATTATTCATAGCTCAATATGGATGTTAAAAATGGCTTTTATTATGGATAACCAAATGCGAAGGCTAGCACCAGAAAGCCAGGACTGATCTCTGTTGATATTATATACAGTTATTTCATCAATTAAATCTTGATACACAGGATACGCAAATAAAAAGATGCAGCATTATGTTAAATATCTAGTTTGTTCTTTTTCACTTCACAGATTTTAAACGCACAACCTTTTTTTTTTGTACATTCAGTGTAGTGAACACGATTTCAGTTGAGTTTGTTAGTAATGTATTGGATTTTGTACCACATCTAAGTTGCACGCCTTTATCTACAATTTCTGCGTTGAATGGTGCATCGCGGTGTCAAATATTGTCATGAACGTGATGACGTCAAATAGAGACGTCTGCTTTCAATATTTCCAGTCGCCATTGTTGTAGTTGATTCTAGTTCTGTGCAGCACTAATTGTTGTAGCTTCACTGTTGTCTGAATTATAGGACGTTGCGGTTAAATAAAAGTATTCAACACATTTGATATCCATTGCTAATTATCACAATTAAAATTGTGCATTGAGATCATACAGTCTTTGGTCTCAGTCTTTACGGCCTTGATTATCTATATATAGATCTAATTCTTCTATTGATTGCCGCCTTCTGTTTCAAGTGCACTACGGTCAAAAGATAACACCGGCTGTCTCGGGTTGCTACGTTTACCGGTGACAACTGTAAAAGATCACTGATAAAATTTAACGTGAGATATTCTGATGATGCGGGAAGTGTTGATTCTGTTATTCACGGTGTAATTTCCTTTTTACTTGACATTTGTTGCTGAGAGAAATACAAGGAAACAAACATTGAGGGGCAGACTCATTAATTTGTACCTTGATAGCTTAGCGATTCATGGAGAAATAGAGAGCCCAAGAGTGGGAAGGACTGTGTGTACTACACACAAGCAAGGAGAAAAAGTTTTCATATTCAATTTATTTTCTTTGTTTTAAAAATTTGGAAAGTATCAATTGATATGAGAGGGAGAGAGAGAAAGAGAAGAGAGAGAGGGGAGAGAGAAAAAGAGGAGAGAGAAAGAGGAGGGAGAGTAGAGAGAAGAGAGAGAGAAAGAGAAGAGAGAGGAGAGAAAGAAGAGAGAGACGAGAAAGGAGAGAGGGAGAGAGAGAAAGAAGAGAGAGACGAGAAAGAAGAGAGAGACGAGAAATGAGAGAGAGGAGAGAGAGACGAGAAAGGAGAGAGGAGAGAGAGAGAAAGGAAAGAGAGGAGAGAGAGAGAAAGGAGAGAGAGAGGAAAGATAGGAGTGAGAGAAAGGAGAGAGAGGAGACAGAAAAAGGAAAGAGGAGAGAGGAGAAAGGAGAGAGAGAAGAGAAAGACAGAAGAGAGAAGAGAGAGAGAGGGGAAAAAGAGAGAGAAAGGAGAGAGAAAAAGGAAAGAGAGGAGAGAGAGGAGAAAGGAGAGAGAGAAGAGAAAGGAGAGAGAGGAGAGAAGAGAGAGAGAGAGAAAGGAGAAAGAGGAGAGAGAGAGAGGGGGAGAGAGAGAGAGAGAGAGAGAGAGAGTGAGAAAGAGAGAAAGAAAAAAAAAGAAAGGATATTCAAAGGGAAGAGAAGAAGAGATAGCTGTTTTATTCCTATTATGATCAAAACTTTAAAATACTACAGATTATATTGTTATCGTCAAACCAAAAAAAAAAAAAAAAGTCGATGCGTTGTGAAGTTTTAGGGATTTATGTTTTTAAATCTTGTTTTTACACATTTCGACAAAGGCTGTGAGATAACGTTACCTTTGAAGAGTACTTTATATAAAAATACTTAATTTAATTCAATGGTTATTTCTACGGCAATAGCTCAGCTCCTGTGCCGAAACGTGTGGCGCCATTCAGTGCACGGTTCAACACTGGCTATGGACAGTCGAGCAAGAAGAGAGTAGATTCTGGCCTTCGTGACAGGAGAAGCAGAAAAAGAGTTTGGTTCGATCCGCCTAGAATTGTACATGGGATCATTGCCAGGTCCAGCAAGTTAGGAAGCAGCGTAGTTTCTCTGTGTGGGTTGTCTGGTCAGGCAGGTGTCTGGGAAACTGTGGAAGGGTCGTCCCTGCGTCTGTGAGACACTCCTGTCCAAAGGTGAAGGCAAACGTTCTTGAAACAATACGAAGATAGTTAAATGGACTGTGAACTCTTGGTAGCTGTACTACAGGCGGCATAGGCGGAAACAGTAAACCTTGTAGGAAAGTGGAGACACAGGCGGCGACAGTGAACCCTGCAGGCCCAAGTTAGACCTGATAGCTAAGAATGACAATTATGTTTAGTGTGATTACCTCACCTCTTTTATCACAGGTAAAGAAATATCAATCGTCTGCTACCTTGACCCGTCGTTGAGTTTCTTCCATTAAGATTCGTTTATCATAATGGCAAATGTCTTCGATTCCGAAGATTAAGGATTTGTAACAGTACAATTAACATACAACCCAAGGTGCTGATTCGATACGTTAGTATTGATAATACTACAAAAGTTTTTCACTAATACACTTGGAGTCTAAGACTACGCTGTATTGTACATTGTTATACAGTACAGCTGTGACATATAAGAACAAGAGAATTAAAATAAAATAAAGGTTCCCTTTTCAGAAGTTCGATCTAAGGGTTCAGATGTGCTTAAAGCTCATGTGTTTCTATGATCGACGGTTGCTCCCCAAGCTATGTCAGTTACCTATTACAGTTGGGTGGACTCCGGGTCGTCTTTAAAATCCCCGAAGGTTCAAAATCACAGTCTTTACTGGGATTCGAACCCGAGACGCATCGGTTGGGTGGATAAAAAAGTAGAATGTATAAATAAAGAATTAAATCACACACACACACAACGTTTGACAAGAAAGCACACTTGTAGTTTTTCTTTAAATTGTAAAAAGAACAGAAGACACATTCTTTCAACATCTTTAAAATAAGATTCTCTAAGTGAAATGTTATGTCTGTACATCCTAGGTCGAACTCGGCAAATGAGTTCAAGACAGTCTTGAACTAAATGATAGAAGCCCCAGTTTTGAGACCTGAGCGTTTGAACAACAAGAACAGTAACCCCTTGTGATGTTCAGCTTAATTAATGACATAAAGAGTTGTCTGTTAGTTAGCCCGAGCTTCTGCAAGCGTCTTTATCACCCCAGGCCACCCTCATTCCCTGAAGAGCCTCTCACTAGCCATCAAAAAATAATAGGACAACACCGTGTTCCCATGACGTCATGCAGACACAGCGTCTAGCCCACCTGTACAACTCAATTAAGTCCAGTCTTCTTACCTAGACTATGTACTCAGTGGTTCTCATGTTTTGCACTCCCAATCAGGGAAAATGGAAGGTATTGTTTTATAAGCATTTTTTTTGTCTATTTATGGAATAGTCAATTATTAGCTTAAAATGATCACGCACAAGAAAGGTTTTGTGATAGAGCAAACTCAGGGTCTACACATTTGAGAATCCCTGAGCACTCCACATTTCTTTTCTTGAACAAACAGATTATCAAGTCTTTAAAAGTGGCGGACTTCTGTGTCCAACAGACTAAGGGATAGGTAAAGGTAAAAAATATACAAATATTATGGAATGATGAATACCTGGTCGCGTGGTTCGCGCTACAGAATGTCGTTCCCATGGCCCCGATTTCAAATCCTGCTCTCTTCAATCTCATGGGGTCCTGCAAGATGTTTGGGATGGGAGGTAATAATCTAATTCCTAAAGGAACATACGAAAGGGGGGGGGGTAGTCGAGGAGAAAAACCTTTTTGAACCATTCTAGCATAGTACGGTTCTCATTTGTTGAAAAGGTACATTGTAACGTTAATTGATATTCGAATGAAAGACAGAACAAGAAAGCAAAATCAAAATGCTTAAAACCGGCCTTCATGACAACTTCAGACCGGCCTTCAAGACAACTTCAGACCAGCCTTCAAGACAACTTCAGACCGGCCTTCAAGACAACTTCAGATCGGCCTTCAAGACAACTTCAGACCGGCCTTCAAGACAACTTCAGACCGGCCTTCAAGACAACTTCAGATCGGCCTTCAAGACAACTTCAGACCGGCCTTCAAGACAACTTCAGACCGGCCTTCAAGACAACTTCAGACCGGCCTTAAAGATTAATTAGAGTAAACGAATCATTAAGCCTTGTCAGAAGTATTTCCTCTTTGAGTGGAAAAAAACATCTGGGGAGAAGCGAGACAAGTGCTTATATGTATTAGTATATCCAGTAAAGGTGAAAAAAAAGTGACATAAGTGACATTGACAAGTACTAAAACAAAGATAAATTGACACTTGAAACGTAGTACAGAGAAATGATAATGCAATTACATAAGTCATAAAGATTTCGTGTGAAATTACAGAACTAAAGCGTGGGCTGCATACTGGGTGTGGATTCTTAGTGACCTCTAACGAAACAGATATCGAATTAATTTTTTTTTTTTAAACATTTATCTTTGCAAGACAGAATAGGAATCAAACCTTTACTCTCGGGTGATTACACTTTATAACGAAACGTTTAATTAGTAAATTCAAAAAGCACAAAACAACATATTGTAAAGAGAATTTAGGTTTAGCCCCAAATTCTGTTGTTTTCAGTTTCATACGTGTTAGTTAGTCCTGTGTATTTGTTTTTTTTATTAACTTTATTATGGAACGATTAATCTTGATCACAATAGCAGCCATTGTTTTCTTTATGGAAGAGCTATATGAACAAGGTAGGCCACTGGCAAGTTTGTATTGTGGGAATTAACAAAGAGAAACTGAAAGCCAATTACGTAACCCCAGGTCCCAGACATAAAGAAATCTTTGTGGACTGTTGAAAATAATATCATACAAAGTAATTACAGTGAATAGCGTCCTAAACCAAGAACATAACCAAAATGTCACGTGTTAGGCACTTCCGTGCTGTGTATTATGCAGATATTTAAATGTTATTTAACCTTGGTTAGGCCAATAATAGAATATGCATCCTCCGTTTGGGACCCCTCAACTCATGAAAACATTAAGAAACTGGAACAGACACAAAATAGAGCAGTGAGATTCATAACAAACGAATATTCACCTTTGACTAGAGTAACACCTTTAGTAAAATCACTAAATTTAGAAAGACTTCAGGGCAAAAGACTCAAAAAGTAAAGTAGCAATTATACATAAAACACTGAACCATAATCCTCAAATACAAAAACAAAATTTAATAAAATACTTTGACTTGGTAGAATTGAAGTCATTGGTTAATATGCATGAAGTAACGTCTGTATTATATAAGATAAGATAAGTTGAGACGAGGTAATACTCAAATCACGAAATCTACAAACACAAGTGAAAGACTGACAAGATAAGTTAGTCGACAGCTGATTGAGAATGTCGAATAAGTTTAATAATAACAAAGGGAAACGTCGAATGTCGTCAAGCTAAATCTCTACGTCCATAAAAAAAAGCTGCCTTTCTCTAAAGATGTCAAAAGTAATCTGTTTACATTTCGCTATTCTACCTCAAATCCTAGTCTAGTTTAAACAAGCCGAGTCATTGTCTTTAAGTCAAATCGTCACCTATTTACGAAAGAAATAACTAATTCCTAATCGTGACATAACACACTACATGCAGCTATTGATATCAGAGAACAAGACAAAACAAAAGCCATCAAAAGCAGAAGATACAGATCTAGATTATTTCTAGATCTACTTCAGATTCGTCTACATGGGGACACATCCTTAAATAACCAACTTTTGTGTGTGTGTGTGTGTGTGTGTGTGTGTGTGACCAGTGTACGTAATACAGAAGTAGTGATAAGGGAAGAAGTATTTTAATAGACCAAGTACTTCGCTTTTTCCGTACATGTTGTTTTAGCTTCCATTACATCGCCTCCACATTTCTTTGTATTGCTTTCTCTTTTTTCTCTCTGACTGGATTTTATTGCTCAAAGTACGCAAACGGGGGATCAAATCAAAGAACAGATTACAGTGATGAGCTGTTGGTATAAAACTCTCTAATAGAGTCATTTTACTATATACAGAGACATTTCTCGAGGACATTTTAGGTCTCGAACTCGTCATAAAGTAATCCAATTACGCCCGGTACATGGACAATGTCATTAAATGTCACCAATGTCGTAAGTGCCTAATTAAGACATGGGTAAAGTGTCAAGTGTCTTTTTGTCAAATGGTTACATATTCATTTAAATTATAAGTTAAATAATCACAACAGTCTAGGTTGTTGTTTTTTTTTTCGTATTATTTCAAAACTTCCTGTTGTTTCTTAATTTTAATTAACTTAAACGGACCTCATTCACCAATCGTAAACAAAGAACATTTAGTCACGTGATAATATTGATAAAATAAAGAAAAAAAACTGTCACGTGATAGCCAATGTGTATTAAAAAGTAGATCGTAATTTGTATAGAAGAGATAGAGAATCCCGTGGCTAAATGTTGTTTGTTTTCGAATGGTGAATGAGGTGCATTGTTAAACTTCCCTTTCGTTTGTTAGGCACAGGTTTAAACAGATCTAAATATGGATTTGAATACACGCTCATAAATAATGGCATTGATTTTTGGTCAAGATTGTACACACCTATATCTACATTTAGTTTGAGCAAGACTTATTCTCACCCGTAATGTTCCCCTCCCAGACCATTAGGTATATACTTGCAGATGATTCATGTTCATGTTTTTGTGGCTCACGGTTAACGAGGGTGTCATGTGAGCAGCACAACGACCATGACTTTTCCTCAACTAATGTCAGGTGGGTGGACTCAGAAAGCACTAAGTTTCGCGAAATTAAAAATCCCAATGTTCACCTGATTCGAACCCGGGACCCTCCGCCATTCCACTCAGTCATCTCGCCTCCCCCTTTATATCACGCTTTCCAGCATTTGTTGCTGTTCTCATTTTCAAAATCTAACTCAGTCGCCATCATAATGTCAACATCTTCCTTCGCTGTCAAAAAAAAAAAAAGAAATTAAAATAGCACCGAGGCGATACTAGATCCATCTCCAATGTCCCAAACGGAATATAGAGACTAGGCTGCAATGGCTGCTACGTTACAGGCTACATGCTCTATACTGCTACACATCCCCCCCCCCTAAAACAACATTTATTTTATGTGGAGTATACATAAAATTTTTTGTTTTTAATTTTCTGAAACTTAACATTTCTACTATCTGTTATTGAAGATTTAAACATCATGTCTGTTAACCTAATATTTGGCTGTAGATGATTAAAGAAATAATTAATTCCACTATCATTGAGGCCAACCAGATTCTCAAAGTACATTACAATACACATTATTTTCTAAGGAATTTATTAACAACTTAATTTCAGACATAGATCTATCATATTATTTTTATTTTTCATATTGTCAAATACATTACAGATATTTGTACGGATATTTCCTTTTGTTTGAAATATTGTCAGATACATTACAGATATTTGTACGGATATTTCCTTTTGTTTGAAATATTGTCAGATCTACTTTTGTCAAGATGTCGCTATATCCGACAGGCACATTTATTGTTCCAAATGCAAGGACAAATTTGTACAAATATTTATTCTTCCATAGTGCTATTGGGACATGGAATGGGTTGCCTGTACCAGCCATGAAAAACCAACGACTTGGCAGGGATTAAATCATTGATTAACATACATGACTAGGTTGACCTGCCGACACCCGAATGACCTAATCATCTTCTTTTTCAAAGCAACATCTGCATTTTAAAAGAGGTCGTTTCATCAAAAATGTAACATTGCATATCTAAAACAAGCGAAACTTCACAATAATCTTCCAGTGAACAGAGCGTGTCCTTGACACGCCCCTGCGCCTTGTCATATCTCTCCGAGGGCGGTGTTCCCCCCACTGTCAAATATGTCCGGCTACTATAAATGTCAGGCACACTGTCTCAACATTTAATGAAGGCAAACTTGTCTTAAAGGTCACGACGCCCGTTACATAGCCTTATAAAAGACCAGCATACCCCCCCGCCCCCTTTCTTTCATTATGTATACAGAACCGCTAGTTTGTACAGAATTAGGTCCTAAACTACAGAGTAGGATGTTTAGAAATGTAAAAAAGGTTTTATTGTAACCATTTTAAATTCGGGAGTTTTTAACAATGGGGGTGGGAGTACTGCCCAGTTACAGTCAAATCCGGTTAATTGGATTACCGAAATTTAACCTATTATACGACTGAATTAGATCAATGGGTCCAGATGTTATTAGGACCAAGGCTATAGAGTCGACATTTGGTTCGATTGGAAGCATCCGACAATATAATTTATGTGTATCATTATTATGAAAATCCTCGTTGAAACTAATAGGCAGTCTTAACATGCCAAGAAAATATTTCTATAGAAATTAGAAATAGTATTAGCCTTGGCACTCGATTTGGGATAGAGACTGCAGTACATCTTTCGAAGCAAAATAATAATAATAATAATAATAATAATTGTACAGTCTAGTTCTTCATCACTGACGCCAGTCTATGAATAATATTCAAACACATTAGCAGGTTACGTTTTCTTTCCAGACAAAAACAAATTCACTAAACATATGTCTTACATAGATATGCAAAGTTTGTGTTTCAATTAATACGTAATATAATGTGTGTTATAGTTTTTGTTTGGTAAATCCTCCGTAAATATCCCCACAAAATAAACTGGCCCAATATTGTAATGATCAGGGATCAAGAGAAGAATATTAAGTCAACAACATTACAATAACATTTAAAAAAAGGTTTACACGAAAATTTAATTTTGGCTCGGGGTTAGACATGAGTACTTTGTTTAGTCTACTAGGTCTCTTAGATCTACCACAAAGAAGTATTGTTGTTGCGGCAATGTTTTCCGACATTCGTCTCTAAAGAAAGGTCCGACAATTAGATCAAAGGCGGGAGATTTACAAGCGGACTTTCCGGAGCTCGTTACATTTTCAAACGGAAAGTTATGAGCTGGTCTGGTCCGGTCTGGGTTTTGTTTTAAACAGTGTTCTTCCAAACCAGTTGTCGCAGTGGAGTAGCTAGGAATTAGACATCATTTAGGGTCAAGGAAGGCTTGACCTCTTTGGTGGCCATTCGCGTTTTGCGTAATATTTAATATTTAATGTAAAAACACTCATTTGGGGGACCCCTCTGTTGGCGGTTTGGGGGGGGGATTATTTAATTCTCCCCCTCTCTCCCCCACCCGAGCTACGCCTCTGGTCTGTCGCTCCAGACATGGAAGATAGAAAGAACAGAGAACCAAAGATAAAACAATCTACACACCAGGCAGAGAGATAAAGTGGTTCAGATAGAAACTTGTCGACACAAGGATTATTCAATGAATTTGTTAAAATAGGAATATGAAAATACAGACAGAAGATTGTTATCACATTTAGAGTCCAGTGTGTCGACATATCAGAAGTGTACTTCAAAACATTTTGTACAATTATTAGTTCAATAGTTATCAATCTTACTAGTAAACGTTTGATAAATAAGTAACCACTGCTATAAACATTAGACATAATGGTAGGGGGGCTAACCCAAATTATAAAACAAGCAAAATATAAAAAATACTGTACAAAAAAAATATTTAAGGGGAATATCCACACACCACTGCTGTATTTTTTAATACTGCAAGGTTCAACTCCCCTTTTTCTATATGAAACATAATTTATTGATTATCATTTATTGATAGACTAACTGGTTAATTTTTGGTTGATAATTATGTTATCATCGACTTTGAATAATTTTACAAAATCAAGAAGTTGATCCGAGAATTAGAAATAGGAGAATGAAACGTGTACAGACTTTGTACTAGACAGACTTTGTACTAGACAGACAGAGTTAATATAAGCTTTGTGTACAAAGAAAGTACTCTACTAGCACTACACCTCTATAACTGTGAAGTTCTGTTTGATGAACACTATGATTACAAGTTAGCACTTAAAGTGTATGTTTAGTTTATGTACTGGGATGCAGCCGACCTTTGACCCAAACTAAAATGATTTCATCGCCACGGTGTGATCTTGACCCCCTTCTCCTACCCTCACCCCTCCCTCATCAAACTTAGCGAGTCATGTTGCTGTCGATACAGACACATAATGTTCATTCCTTGCACAATGTCTTGTTTCTAACTAAGTATACATTGGTGTCATAGACGTGACTAAAAAAATATTTCACTAATATTGCTTTTTCCTCACAAACAGTGGCGTAGATAGGAATTTCGGGGGCCCGGGGAAGCTTGACCTCTTTAGGGGCCCCTGCATTTTGACATTCGACATCATGACATGAGATAATAGCGTAATATTTAATGTAAAAACACATTTCGGACCATCATCTAGGGGCCCCTCTCAAGTGAAGCCCGGGGAGATTCGGACCCCCACCCTAGCTACGCCACTGCTCACAGACTTACCATTGGAGATGGTTAATAATATTCGAGGCATGTTTCAGCAAGAGTGGGAATGACTAAACGTTAGTTCTCTAAACTATATTTATTTCTTTAATGAACAAGTGGAAGTAACAAGATGTAAGCCCCAAGATCCGTTTCATCAAGTAATTAGATGTGTTCATTAGAGACACGCGTTGATTTAATTGTAGAACGTCATCAGGCAATCGGTTAACGACCCGGCCGCAAGCTAATGACAAAATGTATAGATGATCAAAGAGAAGTGTTATGTCCCTTGTTATTCACCATTTCTATTTAAGCAGGAACAAAAAAAGTTGATTAATTCATACTTGCTAGCACATAGGTAAAACATATACACGTCATGTATTAGAAATAGAAAAAAAAGATCTGCATGTCCTTTTCTTTTTCAATTATTCAATGACATTTTCGGATAATTCAAACGTGAGTACACGTGTATTAAATACTGCTCAACTCACTAATCAAAAACTGAAACTTACCTCTGACTTGACGCTCTTTACACTTTTCTTGCCCCCTGGCCTGGGGGACACCGACCTTGACCGATGGTCATCACTGTGGTCGGTGACGATGCACGTGAAGATCGGGGGTGTGGACAGGCGAGACTTCACGTCGCCCGGTACCCCGACCTGCGACACCAGGGTGCGGACAGCGCCGGACTCCTGCTTCCGCTTTTGGTTCATTGTCGTCAACAAATATCTTCGTGAAGCACACTATTTGGACGGACAGATGAAAAGACTTGTGAGGGTTACTTCCACAGATGTGCAATGCAATGGCTGTTTTAGACCTGACAAATGGCACACCCAGGGCGTCACAGAAAAATAAGTTTATTTCCAATTCAGAACATTGAATTCCGATACATGAAGTAAGGCACGGTTAATGACACCTGAAGTAATCCAAAGTTAATGACACCTGAAGTAATCCAAGTCTAGGAAAAATACGAAGTCACTGAAGTGTAACAGGATAAACCACAAATCAGAAAGATTCGAATCTCTGTGGCCGATCTAATATCTACAGTGCACTACTGAAACGGTCATTTAAAAACAATTATTATCACAACTAGTCTTTGATAACACTAAATATTATTTCATTTACAAACTTTATTAATTATTTTAATAAGAATTAGTGATAGATATAAAAACTTTAATAACTTAAAAAAAAAAAGATTCCTATTTACACTAGAAACAAAAAACCTATTTGTATAACCTTTTTGCACCCGAATGACAACAAAACACAATAATATAAAGCCTTCAGGGTAGATCTAGATATATATTATTATTTCGTAACGCCAAAAGGAAACACACGCAGATTGAAAAAAAAAAAAAACGCACGATTTTCAAATTAATTTTTTTTCCCTATAAAGAAATTCAGATCAATGAAAACTTGATCTCACAGCATACGCTAACACACACTGACACACACACACTGTGAAACTGTTGAAAGAAGAAGATGAGCTTGAAGCACAAACACACACACACTGTATGAAACTGTTGAAGGAGCTGACGAGCTAGAACGTAATAACGAAAACGGACATAGAACAAGTCAGCATCTCTCCGTAACTCGGGGAAAAAGGAGATGAGATTTCGGAGAGTGACGCGAGGCTCGGGCTTTGTTCGAGATAGCACACCTTCATTACACACTGTTACACACCCATCTACCGGTATAGGAGCTGAGACAATAGGAGATATCGAAGACGAGACAGTGGTAGCTGTCAGGGTTAATAAAGACTATATAGATTGTCGTACGCCGAAAAAAAAAAAAAAGGGGGAGATCACACATCTAGCCAAATTTTTTTTTTACTCGATTATATCCCTTGTCAATGTATCTTGTCACCGGTAATAAATTACAGAGGCTAGAGAAGAAGGCAAAGCCGTAGCGTGTAGCGGTCGGCGGTCATCGTACAAACATGTAGGCAATAGGAAACTGTGTGAATGACAGATTACAACCTGACTTGTGGTGTCGGTTAGATTGAGGAGGAAAACAACAGGGAGGATATGTGTATAATTGAGAAAAAAAGAGAGAGAGGGACAGAGGGAGATGGGCAGAGAGAGATAGAGAGGAAGACAGAGAAAGGCAAAGAGAGAGAGAGAGATTGAACGAAAGAGAGAGCGTAAAAATTTCGAATACAAATAAAGATCGATCATAGAAAGAGAAAGGCAGAGAGAGAGAGAGAGAGAGAGAGAGAGAGAGAGAGAGAGATGGGCAGAGAGAGTGGCAGAAAGAGAGAGAAGGCAGAGAGATGAAAAGCAGAGAGAGAGACGCAGATAGCGAGAGAGGAAGCGAGAGAGGCTGATGAGAGAGAGAGAGATAGAGAGAGTTAGAGCGTAAAAGTAACGAATAGAAATGATGATCGAGCAAAGAAAGAAAACATCTATAGATGAACGTCGAAATGTCCCCTTGCAAATGTCAAGCTACTATCTCAGTCCTGTAGAAGATATAGGACAGAAACACACACTCACAAAAAACCCACAAAGATTATACGCCAAACTATACAATACCATATATGTAAATGTAGAGAAAGAATAAATTTAGTTGCAATACAAAAAAAACACGGTTATACGAGGAACCTATTTTATTTATAACTAGCCAGAAATAACCCGCTGCCCGAGGGTCTTAACTTGCGTATTGCTGATATTGCTGATATAGTCACTGATATAGTGCAATAGAAACAATTAAAAGAAAATAATAATGTACGCCAGGACGTCTAAATTCACAGATATAAAGAAAAAATTTATGTAAAAACGCTTTTGAAACACACACTTGAAGATTAATTTTATTAAATAATGAAGTCAATAGACTATATCTTGTAATTTTCACGTGTCAAAGTAAAAAAAAAAAAAAAAAAAAACTATCTTTTTAAAGTGTAGTTCTTAAATTAGATATAGCTCTAGATCATTTCGATCTTCTCTCATGTAGGCCTAAACATGGCCTAGATCCATGAAATACTAATACTTTCATACTTTCTTTTGACAGCCATCCGGTTTTTCATCCACTAATTTTGATGACGTAATCTTTTTTTTTACATTGAACTTTACTCTCCAACACTTAGGACCTAAAAAGTGGAATCCCGCTCCTTACTGGACTCAAAGAATATGAGAGTATTATGAAATTAGAACAAAAACTGTAACCATCCATCAGCCAATGTCCAATATCCACCAGAGCTGGATAAAATAAATAATCCATTGGTCTTAGATCGTAAATATGGATTAATGTGTTCCCGAGTCTCCAGTCCATAGAGAAGAAGTAGTGGAACTATTAGGGGCAAGACAATATATGACACAAGACTGTCAGGACATCGCATGATATTAACCCCTGCCTAGTTCTAGATAATCGAGATTAATGAAGAAATAGAGAGAGAAAGAGGGAGAGAGTGAAAGAGAAACAAAGAAAGAAAAAAGGGGGAGTAAATGAAAGTGAAAGAAAGAGAGAAAGAGAAAGAGAGAAAAAGAGAGGGAGAAAGAACGAGAGAGAAGGAAATAAAGAAACAAAGAGAAAGAAAGAAAGAGCGAGAGAACGAAAGAGAAAGAGAGAAAAAGAGAGGGAGAAAGAACGAGAGAGAGAAGGAAATGAAGGGACAAAGAGAAAGAGAGAAAGAAAGAAAGAGCGAGAGAGAGAGAGAGAGAAAGAGAAAGAGGAAAAACGAGAGAGAGAGAGAGAGAGAGAGCTAGGAAAGGTCCAAAGACTTAATCGCCTACGGTTGTGATCTGTCATCCGATGACATCTAAGAAATATCCCTGAACTAAACAATGGACCAACAAGGTCAGATTATTATTTCACTGTGTCGATCTAATACTAGGGAGGGGGAGAGAACGGAGGCTAGAAAACAACTGTAGAGATCGCTTTGATACACTGATTAGAATCCAAAACGTGTGACAGAGAGAGAGAGAGAGAGAGAAAATGAGAGTATCTTAAAATCAAGTTAATCTTAGTCATTTCAGATATCGTGGCGGAGAACATTACTATTATTCCAGACTCGGAATGAAATATAAAAAATCAAAACGACAAATTATGCAAATACAGGGAACTAAAAAGAGTCAAGATTTTGTGATTTCATTATGACAAAAGAGATACAAGACGCCGACGACGAATAGAAACAGACATTGACCTATTTGTAGGTCTGGCAATCAAATCATTAAAGCTGATCTAAATTTTTCGCATGTAAATTATGAGTGAGTCTGGTGTGAATATATTTTAGGGTTTTCTATAATTACAATGTTTTGCTTGGTGTAATGGCACAAATTGTAAAACAAATTTCCTTCCGGATAATAATGATTATTATTATTTTAGTATTACACAACACAACTTCTGTGACTATTTGTCACTTTTGACAATATTAATTTGAACATCGATCAAATACAAACATATAACAGTCAATGATCATTTCTTTTGACTATGGATAGACCAACATGAAATTATAAAACCATAACTTTATAGTCAGAAATAAAAAATTTCCACATTGTTTAACGAATTAAATAAACAATTCTATATGAAATAGAACTGATGCATAACTATACAGCATTCAAATATAAGTAGCGCATATTCATTAAGGATTTGTTTAGTTACCATGTTAAGTTTACAAGATCTACTGGGGAAAAAGAGAGTAATAGCCTTCGTGGTACACAGTAATCTAAACGTGTAGACTGAACACAATCAGTAACTTAAAGCAGTGTATCCCAAACCTTTGACCTCTGTGTACCCCCTTTATAATTTTTGTAATGGTAAGTACACCTCGTCCCCCCCCCCTTTTTTTTTCCAACCACACTTTAATTTATTAACAGAACAAAATAAATGGGTATTTAAAAAATAAGCATAATTAATGAGGTGCAATGCGTACCCCCCTCCAAAGTCTTCCCGCACCCATGGGGGGGGGGGGGGGGTACGCGTACCCCTCTTTGGGAAACACTGACATATACGGAACATCTTCCAAGAGTCCAGAATCAGGCCATCCTTATTTGCATCTTTATGAGCTGAGACACAAGGCCAAGACCAGACACTACTGTCTCACAAGATACTGTTACGATTGCTTTTTTGTTTTGTTTCGCGCCTGTAGCCAATTAAAACTACTACAGGGGAAAGATATTCAAATTAGTTCGCACTTAGTTCTCAGTTTCTCTTAGGATGCAAGATATTTTCAGAAGCTTAAACTACTTTGGTTAGGATGAAAAGGAATTTTAGAATTAGTGAAATTTGCATTCAGCAAAACATTGTTCAGTAGCTGCTGCTGTAGTATTCAATTTTCTCTACCTCCTATATGTTTTTTTCCACGTGGATCTATCTAGTGCCTGTCTCATTTACACAATAAACTAACAGCATGTGTTTCTGATTATTAAAGACATAACCCAGGTGACCAGAACTACTTGTTTTGATCGGATTTACAATTTAAATTAAGTTCCTTTTCCACCATTATTTCCTTTGTATTTTCACTATTTTCATTTCGAAACAAAATTCCACAGCGTCCTTGACAAAAACATTAATATGTCTGCAAAATCTTCTATTCCTTATGTTGTGAATTTTTTGGAGTAGGGTCCCTTGATGACCCACATTACAGGTTAAGATGGGAAAATGGTGGGTGCGGATACTTAAAATTGGAGAGGAGAGAGGATAGGGCTCTGGTCTACGAGACGTCAAGATGTTGACCTTGATTATTAACCGACACGAAAGCGAGTCTCAGGTTTGGAGGGCATATAGAAAAAAAACCACCCAAGATTGTGTAGCTACTCTTAGGATTTGAGTTTTAATAGTCTCCCGTGACGGACATTTCTCTCAGATGATGATCTTACAACTTCCGCTTCAAGAACTAGCATCATGGGAAGATGGAAGCCATTCTCATGTTTCATAAATTGAATAAAATAAAAGTTTAGGATTTGTTCTTTTTTTTTTATTTCATTAAAAATCATAACTTTTTATTCCAAAGTTTATTTTTTTTAATATTTTGGTATGGCTCATAAAAAAACAAATGTGCGTTAAAATTGTGATAATGAAATCGAAAATTCAATTACAAATACTTTTTAAATGAAATATAATTGTAGAAATTTGAAAATTGAATTCATTGTAAGCGGATCAAAACTATCAATTATACGCAATCTTACAGTGATTTATCAATGTAATAACCAGCTCTGGAGTTAGCACAGGTAACTTTATAAATATGATTACATATGCCGGTATATATATATAATATATATATATAATCAAAATGTTACCCTTTGCTAGCCAAAACAACGGACCAATAGAGGCTACCTAGGAGTATTTGTGAAATACTAACTCCCATTACATTTTGTTCGTTACTGGACTGTTTGAATTCACTACTCAAATCAATCTATTTTTTTATTCATCGATAGATTTACGTTTTCAAGTTTAATCATGCACAGTACTAAACGTTTGACGATGTTCATGAGTTCACAGAAACTCAGAGACGGCCCCAACAGATCCGCTGTTTGGTAAAACGGTTTCGATTTCCGTATATTCAGCAGCACAATCAACTGATATGAACTACGAGTAATCACAAACATACTGCCTTCTACATGCACCCATTCGCCTATAATCTAAATACTAATTAGTTTTAGTGGATCAAAATTATTTTATATGGAAGACGGAAGAAAAACTAAAAGTTGAAGAAAAGGGACAAACCGCTAGAACTGACTAAACCCACAAACCATGATGATATGATGCTGATGCAATTAAGTATTTAGAAGCCAAAAGTGTCGGTGTTTTCCTTAGCGTCACATTACCGTCTTAAAGTCAGTTAAGAAAACAAACAAGTCACGTGACTTTCTCGCATGTCAAGCGGAGGGTTTATTCTTCAATAAATTGTGTGCCTTTGAAATCTCTAACAATTAGCCCAGCGGTAAATTGTTTCTCCAAAATGTAGAATGTGTTTTTAAGTTATTTCAAAGAATTGCGTTTGAAGTGATTTCCAATATAATTCTGTTTAGATTATCTTCAAACACATTTGTATCTATAGACTATCTTTACACAATAATTGTCTTTGGCTGTAATTGTACCCTACCAAATACATTTTGGGAACATCTTATAATCAGAACTATGTTATATTTGCTGCATCTAATTCGAAAATAATATGTCTATATCTAATTTAATATGTACATGCTGATTAAGGCCTAAGGAGGAATATCTATTGTCTTTAATGAACAAAAAAATGACCACATAAAAGTCTTAGACACTAAGTTATAAATAGTGCAATGAATAAAAAAAAATCAAAAGATTTGACTGCGCGTCATTTTTTTATGTAATTCAATTGCAAAGTATAAAAAAATATTTTTTGAAGCCGCAAGCTACATTTTATTCCCATGTGTTAACTAATCCTCCATCCAATTAACATTTGTAGCCAGGATGTGCTCTTGCCTTGAAAGTTGTTGTTTTTTTGTTTTATTTTTGCATACAAAGATCGAATACATTCACAATGAGATCGATTACATTCATATTGTAATCGAATACATGCAAAATAGAAATTAGCAAAAGACATTAGAAGCCGCACGTTCTGGTGTCAATCAAAATGTTAAATGGTCGTAGTGGTTAACAAACGTTTATTTCACTTACAAACTGTTTCTAAACAAACAAAAGGTTAATGAATGCAAATGAACTCTTGTTTAGGTCAACAAAAACATAACCTATTTATTTTGTTTTATTTTTTGTGAAAAAGCTCCCTCGCCAAGGGGCATAACTCAGTCTATTGAAATTACATTGACAAAACTTTACAGGAATTCCGTACAAGGGTGCGCGGTCTTAATTTTACAAACTGTTTGGTTTATTTGTTGTAATGAATCCGGTTAAAAAAATACTTCAGGAGGAAAGCATAATTTCAGAATTAAGAATACAAAGTTGGTTTGTAAGGATATAAAGCGTCATAATGAAGCAAAATGTAATATGCATAACCTGCAAAATTAGTACCAGACTAATCATTTCGTATTTAGTCTCCCTTATACTTAATACAATTAATCAGTACAATGTTTTCTGTTCTCAAACAGGTGTGTTGCGACATTATACTTCCTGCCATTTTGCCAAGGGAAGTAAACAGGGTATCTGCATTTCATGTTACATCCCTTTAAAATATATTAAACATAAAGCTAATCAAATATTAGTCGAAATAAACCAGACATGAGAATCCATAATCAAATGAGTAGCAAAAAAACATCGAAAAATTCATTCTTTGAGATATGTAGAGGCTGACTTCTCTGTCTTTAAATCATCGGTGGGTAACTACATATAGTATTATATAATCAGAAATAAATTTAAACTTTTAGGAGCCACAACTCTCGGCTATAAAGACACTGGCATGACATATTTACAGACTAATACAAAATGTACTGTCGCCAAAAACAGAGTGTCCCACTAAATACGTCCAAACAACTCACAAACACGAAGGACAGACAGATAGAAAAAGAACAATAAACAAAGACGGTTGAATGGTAACCCGAGAACCAACTAGTGCAGACAAGTGTCTGAGATTGTTGCATAGGGTGCCCAAGGGGGAGGGTGGAGTCAAGAAAGACGCCTCAGTGACAAAAGCATAATTTAATATATAAGAATATATAATTTTGGGTTAGGGGGGCGGGATTCTGTTGTAAGTTCAACAAAGAGCAGAGAACTCTTATGTTATGGCTACCGCTTGTTGTTTACACTTCATATGTTCAATGGAACACCTCTGTTGATAAAATCTTTGAACTCTCCAATATAAGCAATCGAAGACTCTATTTTTATCATGTATTCATAAATAAAGACAACAATGATGGTTCGAACATATCAAATGACAATGGCATGTCAGTACAGTAAGGTCACGTTTCTCAAAACTGACATTTGAATGACCTCCTTCGACCCAACCTATTTTTGTTACTATAAAAAATATGATCCTTTTAGGCGAATACCACATAATTATATGAACAGTCTATTAAACTAAAAACCTTTTTTTTAAAAAAAATAACTTAAGCTTAACCTGGTGCCACTGACAGAATTCTTCTTCTTCAACAATTCCCCATGCTCGGCAGTTTCAGAAAAGCTCCAGACTACTCGCACCACCACTTTTGAATCCACCTAATAATTCTAAGTTTTAATCCTTCCGAGGCATAGAATCTATTATTGAAAACATAGGATGATATATTGTCAGGTAACCAAACAAACTCATTTAGCCCACGTCCGGAAAGTTTCGAAAAAATCTATCATTTTTCATTTTCACCTTTCCTCAAGATACCGGTAAAGTTATTTTTTCGAACGCCTTCATTCGCCCCAACACACACACACATACATACTTATGGTGACCTAAGCCTTGTAAAACTTCACTCTTTGCCTAAGCCCCACCGATGCCGATATTTACATATCCTTAGAACATATTTGGTTTCTGCTTCGACCTCTTGTGTCAACGTAATAAGGTCACTGCTTCCAGATATGTAGCTTAAGAGTCAGTGGAAGTCCACGCGTGACGAGGTAGGTAGGTCACGACCTGAGAGGAAGAAAGGGAGAGTGAATAGAGAAAAAGAGAGAGAAGAAATAAGAAAGACGGAAAAGAGAGAGAGAGAGAGAGAGAGAGAGAAGAAATAGAAAGAGAATAGAAAGTCAGAAAGAGAGAGAGATTAAGAGAGAATAGAGAGAGAAAAAAGAGACAGAAAAAAGAGAGAGAAAGAGAGTAGAGAGAAGGGGCAAAGAACGTGTTCAAAGAGCGAAACATTTTTTTTCTTCTCAGACGTTAGTGACAGAATTCAGGACAGAGAGAAACTCTGAGAGCACTGACTTGGCAGACGTCTGTCCACGTGTGACAAAATCGGTGCAGTAAGGGGCTCCTATGGGGCGCTGAAATTTACCTTAAGTTGACATCCAAGCAAGCACGTACAGTATATAAGTCTCTATATGAAGTATTTCTTTCTATACACACATCGGTTTAAACCTAAAGCCAGCAGAACTATTGCAAAAACATCGGCAGAACTCTGAATGTTTCAGTGTGTCACCCACCCTAAGGTCTGGGAGTCAAGGATTGTAGGACGTTATTAGGGATTTGGTCCAAACGCTTCCGAAAAACAGAATTTGTATTTAAAAGGATACTTGCTAAGACAGAAATTGTATATGGGCCCATCTGCTTGTCCCATGCAAGCATATTACACCAAACATAAAAAAAAATAAATTGAGAATAAAATCTAGTTCATCACCTATTAGTAAAACATACACAAACTATAAAACAATATTTCTACGGCTGTCACTCAAGCTGTTTCTCTGTTTAAAAATATATATATTTAGACCCTCTGACATTTTGTTAGATAAATTGAGTCTCAAAATGAGAGATACGAGAAGCAAGGTTGGACAATCAGCAACGTTCAAGAACTCACATTGAGTTGTGCCTCCTGGAATAGTTTATAAATAGATCTAGGACCTTTTATCTACTGAACCAATGCATAACATGAAGGGTGGTGGTCGAGAGGAAAAAAAAAGGCCCCTAATAAACCTTGCCAGTTTGAGAATGGCTTTTGTCTTCGGAAATGTGGGAGACATAAGGGCATATACAATTAGACTTAGAATAAATGTGGATGCAAATGTGGATGTAAATGTGAATGTATAATGAATGCTGAAGAGAAAGAAAAAAAAATACAAGAAACAGACACACTATAAGAGAGAGCAAAGACAAAAGACAGTGAGATGGAGAGAGAGGAACGAAAAGAGAGAACGAAAGAATGTTAAAACCTATTAGTGAGTCTGCAAAAGAGAGGTATAATAGTGAGAGAGGAAAAAAGAGAAAGAACAGGAACCAAAATAACAGAAGGGAAGGCTGAGAGAGAGGTAGAAGAGGCTCCAAAAAGAGAAGTAAAAGAGGCTCCAAAAAGAGAAGTAAAAGAGGCTCCAAAAAGATAGGTAGAAGAGGCTCCAAAAAGATAGGTAGAAGAGGCTCCAAAAAGATAGGTAGAAGAGGCTCCAAAAAGATAGGTAGAAGAGGCTCCAAAAAGATAGGTAGAAGAGGCTCCAAAAAGATAGGTAGAAGAGGCTCCAAAAAGATAGGTAGAAGAGGATCCAAAAAGATAGGAACAAGAGGCTAAAAAGAAAGGTAGAAGAGGCTAATAAAGAGAAAGAGAGAGAAAAGAAACAGAGAGAGAAAAAGTTTGTAGAAACAGAAAGAGAGAAGTCTTACAAACGCAGAAAGTGAAATATTGAAAAAAAACAATTGACAGAAAGTGTGATTAACCAGATTAAGTAAAAGAGAACTAACGACCGATCGACTGATGCTCAAAATACATCAGATTCAACATATGGCTTCCAGAATTTCCTAGAAACAAACGAACAGGAAATCAAATTCACCTTCCTTGTATAGATGTACATAAGAAACACATAAATCACACCACAATAAAATAAAACTTGTGCAATAAAGCGAACACTTCAAATCCACATTTACACATTCTTCCGCGTTAACAATCCTCACATCAATAGTTTATCCACTTCATACGTCTGTCCAAATTAACAAGCACACGTCACGCATGAATGAATCTATAACACCAATAAAGGTCGTTGTATACACTGAGATGCCCCAGCACGATACGAACTGCTATCTCACGGTCCCAACCCAGCAACGACATTAGAGACAGGGTCGAGGCTGCCACCTGTGCGAATCTGCTAAAGTGTATTGTTGTGATAGATGTGATAGTGAAAGCACTTTCACCGAGTTGGCATGATAAGGATACATAACGATATATTGCACTTTGCATAAAGTTTTATTGAAGCGTTGACGTAATCAAGGGAAAGGTTTTATGCAGCATTCCCTTACCTATCATAAAACATATAATAATTATATTGGTCCAAATAAAGTAGCAGCGAGTATTTTGGAAAACATACAATGTAATGGAAGTTCTGTAACAATAACAATATAGATTTCCACAATAGTCCACCTCAGAATAACTACTGTAACAATAACAAAATATATTTGAACACGAAAAACATTCACACATGAAATATATACACACCCTCATACACAGAGAACCAGCGCTTTATTGAATTATTATCACGATAACGACAGATGACATTGCAACACCCTGACTGAAAGTGAAATAAAGGAGTTTTTAAATCTGTTTTAGCCTTCATGTAGAGTAGACGACCACTTTTGTCCAGATCTGATATAACAGTGGTTTAATGGCTGCAGATTTAAGACTAGATAACTATTGGGAACCAGAAGCAGTTCGACGATTTCCCAGTTTGTCAGACAAGCTAAAACAATGGCGATATATTTCTGATTTACAGCGGTTCGGGTTAAGTGAGTCTCAATGGACGGTACATTGCTATATATCGTTACATATTACCGTAAGCAAAAGATTATTTTATTTCAATTATTTGAGTAATATAACAGGTTATCAAAGAGTGCAATCAATGTATACTTAACCCATTAAATTGTCAATGTATACTGTACAATGGCTAATTGAGCAATTGAGAAAGTAGCTAGACATGACATGAAGTGTGTGTGTTTATCCAGTGTCCCGTGATGTCTAGCGTAGACCTCATTCTGTTGATATTGTCAGGAATCAATCGATTGGACTTTAATTGTATTGGCGGATAATTTATTGAGGCTCAGTCACCGAGAGAAAATAAATTACAAGCAGTCAGTTGAGTTTTTCATTTAAGTTGGAGTGTCACTTGTATAGTCGAGCTCAAAGATTAATGCCTTATGTGGCATGTGGAACTTATGTATTATGTGGCAAGTGGAACTTGTATTATGTGGCATGTGGAACTTGTATTATGTGGCAAGTGGAACTTGTATTATGTGGCATGTGGAACTTGTATTATGTGGCAAGTGGAACTTGTATTATGTGGCATGTGGAACTTGTATTATGTGGCAAGTGGAACTTGTATTATGTGGCATGTGGAACTTGTATTATGTGGCATGTGGAACTTGTATTATGTGGCAAGTGGAACTTGTATTATGTGGCATGTGGAACTTGTATTATGTGGCAAGTGGAACTTGTATTATGTGGCATGTGGAACTTGTATTATGTGGCAAGTGGAACTTGTATTATGTGGCAAGTGGAACTTGTATTATGTGGTATGTGGAACTTGTATTATGTGGCAAGTGGAACTTGTATTATGTGGCATGTGGAACTTGTATTATGTGGCAAGTGGAACTTGTATTATGTGGCATGTGGAACTTGTATTATGTGACATGTGGAACTTGTATTATGTGGCAAGTGGAACTTGTATTATGTGGCAAGTGGAACTTGTATTATGTGGCATGTTTGACTTGTATTATGTGGCATGTGGAACTTGTATTATGTGGCATGTGGAACTTGTATTATGTGGCAAGTGGAACTTGTATTATGTGGCAAGTGGAACTTGTATTATGTGGCATGTTTGACTTGAATTATGTGGCATGTTTGACTTGTATTATGTGGCAAGTGGAACTTATGTATTATGTGGCATGTTTGACTTGAATTATGTGGCATGTTTGACTTGTATTATGTGGCAAGTGGAACTTATGTATTATGTGGCATGTTTGACTTGTATTATGTGGCATGTTTGACTTGTATTATGTGTCATGTTTGACTAGTATTATGTGGCATGTTTGACTTGTATTATGTGGCAAGTGGAACTTGTATTATGCGGCATGTTTGATTTGTATTATGTGGCATGTTAGACTTGTATTATGTGGCATGTTTGACTTTTTATGGAGCATGTGGAACTTGTATTATGTGGCATATTTGACTTGTATTATGTGGCATGTTTAATTGTACTTTGTGGCATGTTGAACTTGTATTATTTTCGGAACTCCAACACCCGGGTCAAGCAGGCCAACAAGGGTCGAGTGCACACGATAATATTAAAATGTCAGTTGGAGTCAGCCTGCCATTGAAGTAAGACTCGAACGTGGCGCATTGCGCGTAACTTTACAATTCCTTTAACTTGCGAAGTCTTTATGGTATGGGTAGACAAATAGTTAGAAAATGGCTATTAAGATTTTTGATTGTATACGCTAATACCGGGATACGAACTATTTATTTTCTTAATAATAATAATAATAATCTTTATTGTCCGTATGGGTCCAAAGAAATTTATTGGTGAACAGGACAACAAACATGAGAATGACTTTTTGTAAACTGAAAATAAAAAATTAAATAATTCATTTTCAAAAAAAGAAAAAAGAAGCCATTGCATCAGAACTTTGAATTTTCTTAAGTATCATACTTTCTCTTCTAGTTTTTAAGATCTAAACGGGACGGACGGACAGACGGACAGACCACACAAAACTAATTGCGCTATTCCCCTTTCGGGAGCCGCTAAAAATTAAAAAAAAAATCGCTTATTATGAAGACGATGTGCTTGTTTCGGACCTCGCTTCCAAGTATGGTATGTGTTTAGCTTCAGAAGAAACATTAACACATGTAGCTGACCCATTTCAATTATGTTGCGTTATTTCTAATAAGAAACTGTTTTGGTGTGGAACAAATCGGTTGTCGACCAAAAATTCTGGAACGAATTCTGTCAGAGAACCCAGGTACCATGATATTTGGTTGTTTCCCCCTACAGACCGTTGCACATCGGGAATGATTGAGCTATTTATAGAACTACGCGTAAAAACATTTCGTTTGAGATTATTTATCTTACGATTTTGGCAGATTGGAAATTATGTATACAAATAACAACGTCAATCACTCAGAATACTGACAATTTAAACATAATCTAACAACGCCTCGGGGAGTTCACCGCAAGATGTAGAGACAATCAGATGTTGTTGTTTTTTCGTTGTTTTTGTTTTTCTTATTTTGTTGATTCGTCAAGAGAACACAGATATGAATGACGTAAATCTGTGCTGACGTTTATCTCGCCAGGGGAGATAACCGAATGAAGTCGTGAAGGAAAATAACTTTGTAGATAATATTATTATTATTCAGGGACCAGCACTCTTGGGATTAAACCAAGAGTTGGTCCATCTTATAAATAAAGGTTCAGCGACCTGCTTATACAGTAATATGGAAAGTGAATGAACTCGCTCTCTAGATTTCGGCTTATTAGTGCGACTTTATAGTTTTTGTACATTTACAAATTGCTTTTATAATATTGTATCAGGCAGTGGCGTAGCTAGCTTAATTGTAAGGGGTTGAATGCTTCTGGACCCAATACCAACGGAGATTCACAGAGGTCTTTCAGAGAAAAAAAGAAGTCAGGAAATTTAAAGGCCCGCATGACATAAAGACTGCAAAAATATGAGCAATAGGGTAAGAGAGAGACAGTGAGAAGGAGAGAGAGAGGGAGAGAGAGAACTAGAGAAAGTGAGAAAAGAACTAGGCTACAAAAGAATTCAAAACATTAAGGAAAGAAGCGGCTTGAGAGAGAGAGAGAGAGAGAGAGAGAGAGAGAAACAAGAATGTGCTAATGGAAGATAAGATAATATAAATAAGAGTTTAAAAAACATACTATTTATAAAAGAATAGGTTTAAAAATATGGACACATTTCACTGTAATGATACTGTTTATGTCTTGCCAGATATCAAAGAGAGAGAGAGAGAGAGAGAGAGAGAGCAGCTCTTTGACCAGATATCAAAGGAAGGGTTCTTTAACAAGGTCATGGGTTGCGGTGATAACAACACAGACTGAGGCCAGAAAGTAGATCTACGTCTGTTCTGTCACGTGGGATTCTTTGTAGCGAAATTAAGTCGGAAAAAATGTCATGATGACCTCTCTGTTGGTAACGAAAATGAGTACGCCTATTAATGAAACTGCAATGGCAATCCATGAGAATGCGCCCCGACCATTGCATTATATTTCAAAATTTAAAAATAAATTGATACCTAACTGGACTAAGGGGGCGCGATGGATGAGTGGTTAAGCACTTTGCATAAGGTTCTGGGTTTGAATCCCGGTGAAGACTAGGATTTTGAATTTCGGGATTTTTAGGGCGCTCTGAGTCCACCCAACTCTAATGTGTACCTGACTTTCGTTGGGGAAAGTAAAGGCGGTTGGACGTTGTGCTGGCCACATGACGCCCTGCTCGTTAACCCTTGGCCAAAGAAACAGATGACCTTAACATCACCTGTCCTATAGACTGCAAGGCCTGAAAGGGACACATTATAACTAGACTCAAAGAGTCTCATATAACTTTCAAGTTTTTATTTCATGCTTACCAAGTGCTCAGTGTGACCTGAGGCAAAATCAACATCAGGTCAATATTAAAGTTCTTCCCAAACACGATTCAGGATGCCCCCGTCCACTGTGTAGATAGCAGCTTGTCATTTAATCTTTCATGTCATTGATTTCTACTGGTAAAGATTGAACAATTGTCTTTTACATACCAAATTCTGTTTGAAAAGCTGCATAGTGACAATGGAGTTTGTTTTCGCAAATTCAATCACACACAATTCCTTCTGCTGAGGAATCCTCATTATGAGGGTATATAAACAAAATATTTTATAAAAAAAATAACTTGACATTGACAAGTTGAGAGTGACACAAAAGATATACAATGATAAATCCTGCACGAAATGACTACTAGTTTAGTCCATAACAGTATTTTCTAAATGAAAAATGCGTGATGATTTTGGCGCACACTTTTTGAATCACCTTATGTAAATCTTTAGAGATAATCTTTCCCCCATTGCAACTTCTTATGTGACCAAAGAAGCCAATCTTTGATCATCAAACGTTGTAACCCTTTCACATTTTCCCCACATCTGGTGTGTACGCCATCTGCAATCCAGGACCCTTCCTTTATGCCTGCTTTCCATCTGGATCTATCCAGTGCCTCATTTTTCCAGCTGTCGCATTTGTATACATCCGTATACCGTAAAAGAGGGTGACCAGAGGCTCTACTGCCTTCTATTAGATCACCATACAGAATATCTTGAGGGAGTCGACCTTGCGGCATTCTGTGAAAATGATCAAGCCAGCCAAGGCGTCTGCAGCTGATAACACAGCGGATGTCCTGGCACCCTGCTCTTCGCAGCACTTTCTCATTGGTTATTTTGCCACCTTATTTAAAAACATACCTTAGACTAGGACTTTGGTATTGGTAGTCAGCAAGGTATTGTCCAAAATTACTGCAGCCCCGTGAAATTTTGCCTATTCTAATAGGGCATTTATTAAAAAAAAAACACTTGAAAAATATTTTTCAAATTGACTTATTTTTTTAAAGTTTTTTTTTCATTTTAGAAATGAAAAACATTAAAGTTTTAGCAACGAAATGTCTTTCCAAATGTTGTATCATGAAGTAACTTCACTAATAAATAAACCAGTTTTTACAAAAGAGAAATAAACAATGCGATGTCCACAAAATCAAAATTTTTCATGCACGTGCAAAGTGTTGTCTCAAAGAAAAAAAAAAAGATTTACAAAGAAGAAAGAAACGTTACATATTAAAAGGCCAAGTCTTTGTATTATTTTTTTTTAAACCTTTCTATATATCTTGACGGTTGCATCAATACGCTTGACAAAGAATTTGCGAAGCCCGTAAAAGTCTAATTCAGAGAGATTCAAGACGATAAACGGTATTCATGGGATCTCTAGTTCAAAACTGAGTACATTATGTGAACTGCTGTTTGTTTATAGAATGTTTCGGATGTTCCTTCAGTCCAAACCTCCCTCAGAAAGACGGGGGAAGGCAGCGGGGGAAGGCATGAACCCGGGACCATAACAAAGATCGAACGACAATCTGTGGCGCATACCGCACAACCAGGTAGCCAGAAGTTTGTATTTTGGTGAGGAATAAACATTACATTTTTTTAAATGCAAATTTTAAAAGTGAAAATTTTTTTTGAAAATGTTCCCTTTCTTATTATATAATACATATATACATATATAGATCTATATCTATATTTTTTACAGATAGACCCAGACAGACAGACTGATAGATAGATAGATAGATAGATAGATAGATAGACAGCTAGATAGATAGATAGATAGATAGATAGATAGATAGATAGATAGAGATAGATAGATAGAAAGATAGATAGATAGATTTGATAGATAGATAGATAGATATTTAGATAGATAGATAGATAGATAGATAGATAGATAGATAGATAGATAGATAGATAGATAGATAGATAGATAGATAGATAGATAGATAGATAGATAGATAGATAGATAGATAGATAAGACAAACAGTGAGTCAAACTGATGGACGAAGGTAGTTAAAGGGAGAGAGAAAGACAGAGAAAGAGAGAGAAAGAGAGAGAGAGAAAGGTGTATTACATGAATAAGTATCTGGTTCACTAATATGTTACATTTATCTCCTTTAAACACAAAATAAAACTTTTTTTGTCACAAATAACACTTCAGTGGCATCTAAACATTGCACGCACACGCCCACCACTTCTCCGAACACACAACATCACATCGCCTGAGCACGATCACATCGCAGAAAACATCCCCCACAAAGCCGGGTCAGCTAGTAGCAATAAAGAGATGATTAGCATCTCGGTGCGAGCTCTGGGAGAGGAGAGGGGGGGGGGGGTGCCGCTGTTACTCACTCCGTGTGACAGGGGGGTCACCTTAACTACATGGTGGCACATGTCACACGTGCAGTTGTGTGTGGGCTGGCAGGGGGCACACCTGTTGATGTTACTGAGAAGCCCCGCCCCCCATATGCCGTCTGATGTATTAATGGAGTGAGCTGATTAGTGATGAATTACTAAGTGTTGCGTTGTAGTGTGGTTTGGAACGAGCTGCTTTAGAGTCTTATCGTCTGTCCTGCATGAAAAGTAATAGGAATCAGCCAGTTTATAAAGAGGTTTGAGACAGCTAGTTGGCAATGTTGTTGTTTTGATTTGAGACAAAAGTCCCTTTAATCACAACAAATTGGCAATAAGGATCATTAAAGTCTTAGTCTAGTCTTAGTCTTATTATAAAGTTAATTAAGAGTTTTTACAATGAATTAGTTTGAGATAGCCAGTAATTACCATGGATGATAGTACAGCTGTGTGAGATAGCCAGTTGCTATTATATTGCTAGAGGTAACAGGCTGATGGTAGATTATAAGATGTATTGAGAGACTTTATAGTATTGAAATGCTAGATGATATCAAAGGTGTGAATGATTTTGATGAGCGAGATATTGAAGGACTGGATGACATTGAAAGACTGGATGATATTGAAGGACTGGATGATATTAAAGGAACTGGATGATATTAAAGGAACTGGATGATATTAAAGGAACTGGATGAGAAGGACTGACACCCTTAGACTGCAAGCTCTCTCCGCCGATATCGGTAAAAATCATCTCAATGTCAGGTGTTTATCGTTTCTGTAGTGATTGAAGTTTTACAGGCCATGCGAAGGAATAAAGGACAAAATAATAACTACATATTAAATTATATTGGATGACTGTAGTTCTCTATATCTCCCTCTCCCCTCCCCCCCCCCCCCTTATCCGTTTCGTTCAGTTGACTTCCTTAATCCACCTCTGTAAATGTTTTTCTAATACCTCAAGAGTTGTTTGTTTGTTGTTGACTACGGCGATGTTTTGTGCTCTAATTCATTAAGCCCTTGTGTCAGTTCCGCTTCGAGCTACTAGACCAGACGTGTTGATGACAGACACAGTTACGTGAGAGCCCCCCAAAAATTGTCTTTAGATGATATAACGAAACCCAATAACTCGTTTCGTTTGATGTAAGCATTTGGTTTTAAACACAAGACAGAATGCAGTACCCGTGTTTTGATCTCCTGACAGATAGAAACCTGTCAAATGCAAAAAGTTTTACTTCAGTCAACAGAAGTGACCTAGATAACGAAAACTATTTTAATCCGTGTCACATGACGTCAACGAAATAAGTTGAAGCACTAAACAGTGTGTTCACATTAGGATCAAAGTGCACACACACACAAACACACACACACCGAGATACACCTCAGTCGATAAGCGGAGAGTACCTTTTCTTTCTTTGGTCTTTTCATATGTATTTCTACTTTGATCATTAAAACAGGGCAGAGGGAAGACTAAATAACCAAATTAAAAAAAAAAAATTGTTAAAATTTTTTTTAAAAATTAATAATAATAATTTATGTGCCAAGAGAAAGAATGATTGCTTGAGGAGAAAAAAACTGATTGAAAGATTGAACGAGATAGTCGTTTACTACGTGTGAGATTGGTAGGAAAATAAATGAGAGGCAGATAGAAATTCGTTCACAAGGGAATAACAAAGTGTGATTGTGTGAATGTTTGTGTGTGTGAATGTGTGTGTGTGAGAGAGAGAGAGAATTAGAACGGAGAAGACCCACAATAGTGGACAAGAAAATCAAATGGTTTGGGAGGGTGGACTTGGTAGACGGGTGTTTCAAATCATTAATTCAGTATGGACTGAGTGAGGATAGTAAATGTGAGAATGGACAGAAAGAGAATGGACGGAAAGAGAATGGACGGAAAGAGAATGGACAGAAAGAGAATGGACAGAAAGAGAATGGACGGAAAGAGAATGGACAGAAAGAGAATGGACAGAAAGAGAATGGACGGAAAGAGAATGGACGGAAAGAGAATGGACAGAAAGAGAATGGACAGAAAGAGAATGGACGGAAAGAGAATGGACGGAAAGAGAATGGACAGAAAGAGAATGGACAGAAAGAGAATGGACGGAAAGAGAATGGACAGAAAGAGAATGGACAGAAAGAGAATGGACGGAAAGAGAATGGACAGAAAGAGAATGGACAGAAAGAGAATGGACGGAAAGAGAATGGACAGAAAGAGAATGGACAGAAAGAGAATGGACGGAAAGAGAATGGACAGAAAGAGAATGGACAGAAAGAGAATTGACAGAAAGAGAATGGACAGAAATAGACAGAAAGAGAATGGACAGAAATAGACAGAAAGAGAATGGATAGTCGAAGTGAGGATAGAAAATGTGAGAATGGACGGAAAGAAAATGGACGGAAAGAAAATGGACAGAAAGAAAATGGACAGAAAGAAAATGGACAGAAAGAGAATGGACAGAAAGAGAATGGACGGAAAGAAAATGGACGGAAAGAGAATGGACAGAAAGAGAATGGACGGAAAGAAAATGGACGGAAAGAAAATGGACGGAAAGAAAATGGACAGAAAGAGAATGGACAGAAAGAGAATGGACGGAAAGAAAATGGACGAAAAGAAAATTGACGGAAAGAAAATGGACAGAAAGAGAATGGACAGAGTAAAATATTGAGACAGGACACATAAAAACAAAAAAAAACAATTGAGAAGAAATAAAAAAAAAAAAAGGATGGACATACGGGGCGCGAACAAAAAGTGTGATAAAATGAAGTGGCACTGGATCAAGATGACACCGCTGGGACTTTTGATAATGTTCGAGTAGAATATCTCCATCAAACAGAAGCACGAGGAGGGAGGAGGAGGCAGAGGCAGGAGGCGGCAGAGGCAGGGGGCGGCAGGTCATGTGGGAAATAGAAACTGGTTACAGTATTCTAGCGAGTGAGCCCTGAATATAGAGTACATCTATGTGTAATAACTGACTGTGTCTAAGCTAGAAAAGTGAACAAGAGAGCTAGAGAAGGAATAAAGAGACTTGGACAAGGTGCTAGACCAATGTACACAATTAGGAGAGAGGAAAATGAAGTGGCATGTAGCTAAGAGAAAGAGGGAGAGAGAAAACGAAGAGAGAGAGAGAGAGTTTGGGATGTAAAGCGAAAGAAAGAACACATTTTATCAGAGGTGATAGCTAAGAATAGTGCGATAAAGAGAGTTTAAGAAAGATAGAGAAGGAGAGAGAGAGAGTGAGAGAGCAGGAGAGAGTGAGAGGAAGAAAGAAAGAGGGAGAGCAAGAAAGAGTGAGAGAGAAATTAAGATGTAAAGCGATAGAAAGCAACATCAACAAATTTTATCAGACATTAGAGTAAGCATAGGGCAATAATGATAGTTAAAGAGAGAGAGAGAGGGAAGGAGAGAGAGAAGGAGAGAGTGAATTAAGCAAAAAGATATGTGAAAAAAAAAAAAAAAAAATTGCGGTATCTCATGCAAACTCACGTCAACCCATGGCCATGTCACAATTAGCCTTATCAAACACAGCGTACTTAACTCCACGCTAAACGTATACAAGTTTCAAAAAACTAGCACAGACTTAATTGTGCACATTTAATGTGTCCGCACACTTGGCTCCACACTTCTGCGGGAACATACGAATAGCTTCCAAGAATGTGGGAATTCCTCTCAAATAAAACATTTCTGAAAAAAAAAAAAAGAAAGAGGGGGCTGGGAGATAGTAGAGCAGTTGGTTGCGTGGTGGTTGGGCAGGGGGCATCATTCATTTGTAATGCATGATGATGGATGCAGCCACGATATTCCTATCTGACAGAACTGTTGGACTAACATTTCAAGGGGGTCAGTCAATCAACTTTGACAAACATTTGGGAAAATAACATAGGGGGAAAAAAGGGTCTAAATTTCATCTTCATAAAAACAATAAAACAAGATCGATATTTTATAGGTCAGAACTCAAATGTGGATTCCATCGATTCTAGATGACCCCCCCCCCCCATCCACCTCCTATCATTCTGTCCCCCCCCCCTCCCCGTCAAGTTGCCAGGGAAAGAACTGGACGATACTTGGCCTTGCGGTTCTGATGGATGCGTGTGACCTAGTTTTCCAGGAATGCATTATGACTGTGTTGTTGGGGCTTCAGGCACACTCCACAAGTCCTGGTCTTTGAAGAGAGATGCAATTAATTAACACGTTTTTGTAACACAAAGTTTTATACAATTTATTCCATGTGCGGAGGATGCAGTGAAACGGAGAACAAAAAAAAAAAAAGTATGTCATCTCAATAAGATAAGATAAGATAATTTTTATTAGTCCAACCAAATGGAAATTCAGTTTGACTACAATTGACCACCTCAGCGTAACTACTGTAACAATACAGATGCAAATACGAACAACATTCACACACGAAACACATGCACCCTTACAACCAATATGGACATACAACATTCAGTTCCACAGTCATTTTTTAGATCCTTTTTAAATACAAAGCTTATATCAACTCACCCTGTCTGTCTGTCAGGTAAAAAGTGTGCAAACGTTATTTCTCCCACATCTATTCTCGGATCAAGCTGAAACTTCGCACAATTATTCAATGGCATAAACAAGACATGAATCAATAAAAAAAAAAGTAACCAATTAGTCAATTAATTACTGGTAACTAATTACGGCGGGATCAAGTTGATACATTAAACAATTATTTTTTATACATAACAATTCATGAATCAATTTTAAAAAATACCCAATTAGTTAATGAATTATTGGTTATCATTTTTTATGTCGAAGAAGGGAAATAGCTTGTACATTTTTATATAGCCTATATATATATATTAAGGGCGGGATTCTTCCATTCCAGATAAGCTTTTTTTTTTTTTTTTTTTTTATTTAATTTTTATATTTTGCTTGTTTTTAAAATGCAATTTATGACTATGGTGCTGTTTTTTTTTAATTTATTTCTCCTAATGTAATAAATGCATTTACTTAATGCTTTGTGTCAAAATTAATTAATTATGCTCTTCCTGTCTAGTCGCTTTAAAATTTGGTTATACCAAAGTCAGATATATTTGCTAAGGATAATTTTACTGTAAAAAATTGCAAGGTTTACCCACAACAATTGAAAAGTTTATCCTCAACGATCTAAAAGTTTACCCTGAAAAAATCTAAAAAGTTTACCTTCAACTATTTAAAAATGTATCCTTAACAATTTAAATTCCATTCTATAAAAGATAAAAAGGTCGTAACCATTATCTCTCAGTAGACATAATGACCAAAACAAACACAGCCCAGGCCTTTGTCTCATTCGTGAAAAAATGCTCTCGGACATTTGTCACTGGTATCTTCCACCGCACCCCCTTTCCCCTGCACATACACACACACACACACAGAGTATCGTTTCCTTGGTCAAGGCTGAAACCTGAACCAAAAACGATTTTTTTTCCCTTTTAAATCAATGCGAGCCAATTATGGTGGATTTGGGGACCGGATACACGACTTTTGGTATGATCCGTTTCCAGAAAGTTTCTCTTGGCTTTTAAAGCATATAAAGGTTACCCGCCCCCCCCCCCCCACAGACACACACACACGAACCCCTCCATAAATTCACTTCCCTATATTCAAACACCCACACACACATCCCTTCACATGTAGACTGTTCAAAACTGATTATGTATTGTGTCGAAACATCAACTAAAGATCATATAGTCACGTGATTCTGATCTGACCAAAGATAAAGGCACATATATGCTAGGACAAATTTGCATAAGTGCTCCTTTTTCCCTAGCGCTATTAGAGCATGGAATGGGTTGCCCTGAGCCAGCCAGGAAAACCAGCGACTTGGCAGAATTTAAGTCATTGGTTAATATGCATGACTGAATGCATGACGCGGAGGACGTAATCATCTTCTTTTTTGAAGTAACGTCTGTATTATATAAGATAAGATTGACCAGAACAAACTCGAGAGTGACAGGAATAGATCCAGATACTAAAAGAAGGAAGTTGGATGAAGTACAAGATACGTTTCTATTGCACACATACTTTTGTTTTGTCTTCTATCAACTCGTCGTAAGACATCAATCAATACAAAAAATATTATTCATAGTCGATAACAATACACGAATCAATCTAAAAGTTAACCATTTAGTTAATCATTTATTACTAATATTAAAATGTTTTGAAAACTCATACCAATCTCCTGAAATATACAGACTCATACCAATCTCCTGAAATATACAGACTCATACCAATCTCCTGAAATATACAGACGAAAATTGTTTCTTTTTTTTTCACTCTTAAATTACCTAGGATAACTCCCTCCGTCCAAGTTGCAAAAATAAAAAAGTGATCTTTCCATTGTGTCCAAACTCTTGAGCGTGCTCTGTCGCTTCGATAGTTACTACAGAATAGGTTACTTCCCCCCCCCCTTTTTTTTTTTTAACGTGAGGTAGAAATACAAAAAACAAAAGAGTGCTATTGCAACGGTCCTGCCCTGCTAGGTTGTGACTACGTGTTCTTCCCTCCCCCTTCTCTTGTTTTCTCGTGGACTATCCGCAGAGTGATCTTTCCTTTGCTCCTTACTACTCGTTTAAAATGTTGAGGGAAGAAGAGAATTAAATATATAGATTAATTAATTTTGTTTAATATAACAAACAAGAAGCAACAACCTGTAATTTTTAGATAAATGGCAGTAATTAGCGGTTATTTACCCTAAGATAAGGTTTGGTTTTAAAAAGTTTTATTTTTGTCTATTGCTTGTTATGCATTATATGCAACTGGAATTTAGTGATTTTTACATCAGCTTTCCAAAACGGCGAAAAGAAAATCGAAATCGACCACCTGCGGACAATGGTTATATTTGCCTTGAATGTGGCAAAATATGTAGGTCACAGCTGGGGCTGCGCAGCCATGGGAAATGCTGCACTCCTCACTGATCTTCGGACTCGAAGACAAGCCTTATTATCATTATTATTATTATTATTTCCCAAACAAAACCAACTGTTTCATCTCTTCTGTCATGAGGCGATTCAAACTGAAAACTGAAAGGTTTGCACTCGTGCGCGCTAACACATGGGCCAGCTTCAATGCATCTAGATAGCCTCTGAACCAATACAGTTAAATATTAATCATGAATGCTGAACATCTTTATGAAGTGGCATCAGAACAAAGAGGGGGGGGGGGGAAACAAATCATCAACTGATGGATCAAGATTAAAGAGCCAGAGAGAGAGAGAGAGAGAGAGAGAAAGAGAAAGAGAGAGGGAGGGAGTCAAGAAACGCAGGGTAATGTTGTAGCCATTATTCAGTCGCCTGTAGGGCTGGTTCAGTTTTGATGTCAATGCCAATGTCAACATGGAAGTGTCATCATTTTCTCCCTGAACTTAGTGGCCTCAATCCTTTGTGTGTGTGTGTGTGTGTGTGTGTGTGTGTGTGTGTGTGTGTGTCAATGTATCTCTCTGTGTGTAATACTTCCTTACACACTTTTGTAAAGGCTTAAATGTGACACACTTAAACACAGGTCTTACAACACTCATCCACCAGCATGTAACGAAGCATGAGTAAGTCCCATAGCATGCATCTAACCAACATGTAGGCATACATCTTGTCTAACAAAAAAACACAAATATTAGATAATGAATTTCAAGCACTTCGAGGCATAAAAAAACAACCCCTTAATGTATTCATTTGATCATACAGCTTGAAAGAGATTAATAGACATAATATAAACTTGAAAGAGAAGGAGAGGTAATGGGTAGTACAGGACGTAACGCACACATAAAAAGCTTAGACGAGATCTAGTATTCAATACCGAGCGCCCTTATATGCATATTGCAAGGATCCATCATACAACGTAAACGATTATTGGAAATTTTCACGAGTAACAACGACGAGGACGCTAAGTTAGACAATTACTCTACATTGAACTTCACTATAGCCAACTAAATAAAAATCAGAAACAGAAGAGATGAAACAATGAGAGGATGCACTACAAACATATATCCAATAGGTTGATATACAACTTAAAAAAAAAACATAGCATATTAACACGTCCTTTAGTTTGTACACCAGATCAACCAACAACTCTGGCTAGTTATAGGCTTCTCCACCATGTATGAAAATCTCTTATAGTGAACTAGCAAAGAAAAGCTGGGAGTTATGGGCCAATACTATTCATCATGATGTTCACTGCTGTGTCAGAAGACACCTTCGAACAGGTCAGGCTAGACTTAAAGTGCATGTCTGATGCAAACATTCCCATAGATTTAACGCTTAGCCTAGACAGACTGCATTCCGAGAAGTCCGAAAATAGCAAAAACCTACACCGAAATGGTCCTAGACCTACGCCAAAGACCCACGTCAAAGATGGTTAAAGATCTACGCCAAAGACCTACGTCAAATATTAACAAAAAAAACGTACGCCGAATTATTCATACGTCAAAGACCTACGTCTATAAAAATTTACAAAAGTATGTAAAAAGTGTCTCATTAAAAATTGTTCGATCAAATTGACTGAAGACCAGACCAGACCTGAGCTTCATTTTCTTATATTAAGCCATACACTAGAACAAGTTCACAATTTTATAGAGGAAGAATGTTTTCTTTTAATTGCTAATCAGAATGTCTCTCTGCTATCTGTCTGTTTGTCTAGTAAAAAGTTTGAACATGTTTATTTCTTCCATTTGCCATTCTCGGATTAAGTTAAAGCTTTGTACAATTAGGTCTATGCATTAAACCCGACAAGACATGAATCAATAACAAAAATAAAACAATAAGTTAATAAATTGTTGGTGATTAATTAGTTTGTTTGATTTCGAAATGAGAGGAATAAATGCTACTTAATGAAAGCTGTGGAAATATATATATATGAATTTAATCCCCTTATTACTTTTGGCACGTTTTATTTTTTTATCTCCCACTTTCTATTCTTGGATCAAGTTGAAATTTTGCATTATCGTTCTTAGTTGATAACAATACGCGAATCAATTCAATATCAACCAATAATTTAATCATTTTGTACTAATTAATTAATTTTTATTTCATATAGCAGAAATAGAGATAGACCCTGTAATTTTGAGAGAAATGGGTCATGGCAGTATTTAGCGGTTCCTTCCCTTAGATAAGCTTTGTTTTTTAAAGTATTCTTTTTTCTATTGCTTGTTTTTTGTTTTGTTTTTTACCGTGTTTGAGGTAACACGTAATCGTGTTAATTTACAACTGGTCTGTCAAGTTGTGTGCAAGCAAAGAGAGAGAGAGAGAGAGAGAGAGAGAGAGACAGAGACAGAGAAGAAAAAGAGTCTAGTGCAAATACCAGCTCATGAGCTAATATTCTAATCTAGAAACAGTATGATATTAATTCATTTTAAAACACTGTTGCTTAAATGTCCTTTAAATAAACTAGATCTATTGTTGTGTCGAGATTAATGAAAACGTCTAGAAATTAATCTAGATTTAACAAATCGTAAACAGCTAACAAAATTATCTAAAGATTTATGGAACGGGGGCCTAAATTGTTAAATAATAGATCTAGATTCTAGACAGGCATAAGGGGCCTATTTAAAATGGATCAAGATATGATTCCATAATAGATCTAGACCTAACTCTCGATCTAGTATTAGGGTCAAGTATTTACACGTTTAAGCTTTAGAATAAACTTTAATTTTTAAAACAAAATCATAGATTTCAGACTAGATATCTACCTTTAAATTACCCAGTTTAATAAAATACAGATATCTAATCTAATCTAGATCATGCCAAAATCATGAGTCTAGAATAGTTTAATTGATATGTCGTTTAGATCCTATTAATAGGCATACATGCATTTAAGGAAAGTGAACAGAACTGTTACTATAGTTCTAGTATGTAAGTCTAGATGTAACCTAGAAGTCCAGGCTAGAATCAATAAATCCTTGTAAGAACAATAAGTCAATCCAAAGTTCAGAATTCAGCTTTGTCTATCATAAAGAACATACACTTTTATAATCATTCCTTTATCCACAACGAATTCACAGATAATAGAGAACACGCACATATGTAAGAATTCCAAGCGTTTGTAACTTCACAATATTCATATGGAATTCCCGCGTCGAGGCGGATTAATTCCAACATAACAGAAAACATCGTACAGCCCCTGTTATCAGCACGCGAGAATACATGCACCGTGGAAGACCCGAAACTTGTAAGAGTGGCGAGACGGCTTTCCTTCGCACTGGCTAAGTACATCAAACCTAGCGCTGCCAACGTAGCAGATTTATCAAATCTGACATAAGCGGAGGCTAAACATGACCCAGTTTTTCAGACAACCCTTATACAGTGTTCAATGTTTGCTATTGTTATGTTTTGTTATGTGTAATGTACGATTGAAAAGCAAAGTTCCTAAATGACTATTATTACTATTACTATTTTAGAAACGAACAAATATTCATTCTCTAGCACTGACAGGGTCATAATTCATTAGAGGGAAACATAATTAATTTTAGTTCCAGTAACTGTTTCCATTGAGAAATGTTCTGGTGCTGCTCTCTGACAGATTACTAGAATAATTAGGTATTATTATTATTATTATTATCATCATCATGTAGTTGTTTGTCTAAAATTATTGTCTAAAAATATTACTAAACTATATGCTGGTAAACGAAACTAGTAAAATTAAATGCAGCGAAAACAATAACTAGACAATTTAATTAACTCTAACTGCGATTAACTGTTAAACATGTACTTCTTGGGTACAAATCCTGGTGAATAACCGAGATATTTTCTTTCTCCAACTCTGAATATTTCTCATTATATAAATTACAGATTGACATTTTGCTGACACCGTCAGAAATAGGCTTGATTCATATACTATTGCACTTAGCATATTATTATATGTACTAATATATTGATTATGTCAGTGTTAGACTTATAAGTTTTATTTTAAATAATGTAAAAATTATTTTCACAGCCTCCTCCGCCCTTATCAGTTTTCTGGTTCTACATGTTTAAAAAAAAAAGGCCATTTTTTATTTTTTTTCTTACAACTAGTTGTATTAAACTTTCATTATAGTTCCCCCCCCCCCCCAAAGCTTTCAACGCATTTTGTGCGCTATGGATTGCGTGTGTGCCGGTTTTGATTGGCTCAATAGATTCTGATGTAAGACCATTAAGTGTTGAATAGGGGTTGAACAGCAGATGCAATCCAGTTAAGTTCATGTCTTATACATTGCAGACGTAGCTTTTCAAAGAGAAGATAACTACTTTCCTTAGCGTATTTGTGTATACACAGGAGACGTCAGAAGATAGTGTTGGATTGAGTTGTACTTTATTTGATTGTTTAATATATTATTGTTTCACTCTGGTGTTTCTCTATATTTCTACAAGAAGTCGGATGCTATATTAAAAAGTTAAGTTCATTTTTATTTGAAAACTGTTGTTTTTTTTTCAAGCTTTATTCAAGTGTAGTATTAATAAAAAAATATATAATGCGTCGACACCTATTTAGTTTGTCTGTCTAAAGCTACAGCGCAACGACCGTACATTATAAGTATGTACTTGACTTAGGTAGTTCTATTTGTGTTGTCACCTGTTTTTGATGGTGTCACGTGATTTAAGATTTAGGATTTCGTATCAATGACGTCCAGCATGTCCAACATTGAATGTTTGATAAGGCATAATCCGGAGAACTCAAGATTTACATGTAACATGTCTATCAATCGTTTTATATTCATATAGTGTATTTACTATCCTTACATGTAACATGTCTATCAATCGTTTTATATTCATATAGTGTATTTACTATCCTTACATGTAACATGTCTATCAATCGTTTTATATTCATATAGTGTATTTACTATCCTTACATGTAACATGTCTATCAATCGTTTTATATTCATATAGTGTATTTACTATCCTTACATGTAACATGTCTATCAATCGTTTTATATTCATATAGTGTATTTACTATCCTTACATGTAACATGTCTATCAATCGTTTTATATTCATATAGTGTATTTACTATCCTTACATGTAACATGTCTATCAATCGTTTTATATTCATATAGTGTATTTACTATCCTTACATGTAACATGTCTATCAATCGTTTTATATTCATATAGTGTATTTACTATCCTTACATGTAACATGTCTATCAATCGTTTTATATTCATATAGTGTATTTACTATCCTTACATGTAACATGTATATCAATAATTTTATATTCATATAGTGTATTTACTATCCTTACATGTAACATGTCTATCAATCGTTTTATATTCATATAGTGTATTTACTATCCTTACATGTAACATGTCTATCAATCGTTTTATATTCATATAGTGTATTTACTATCCTTACATGTAACATGTCTATCAATCGTTTTATATTCATATAGTGTATTTACTATCCTTACATGTAACATGTCTATCAATCGTTTTATATTCATATAGTGTATTTAATATCCTCTTCAAGTTGGCAGCATTGTTTCCAACGACCTGTGTCAAACAAAAGAGCTGGAGTTACAACGTGTTGAAACACATGCTTTGAAACGTTATGGTTGATTGACTCCTGCTGCACTCCCACTGTTCCTTAGATATCCGAGCTGTAACAGACACACAAAAAATGGGTGACGTATACTTGTCTCTGTCATAACAGGCAGATCCCAAAGCACGCCATTAGACCCAGATCTGATTCCCTCCGCTAGCAGACGACACGCGACTGTCCAACAAATTCAGGATTAGGGGGAGAGAATAAATCGTCAGTTGGACTCTTTTCTTTTTCTATTTTTAAGGTTGCGCACGTGACTTCTGCCATGAATAGATATAGGTCTATAAATAGATGATGTTCGTATTATGGTAATTAGGGTGACATGGTCGATAATCAGGGTTCATGGTACACAATACAAAAAATCGTATGAATGACGAAATGGGATGCTTAATTCTAATCTTTCTTTCAACAATATATAGTCGAATCTGGTTAAACGGGCAGCCGGTAAATTGAACCAGCCGCTTTTCCTCATATCGAAGCTTAAAGTACAGAAATATCCTATTACATAATCACAACTTGTTAGTGGGACAAACCGGTTATTAAGACACGAACGAACATGTATAGAAGGGACATAGTATCACACTGTTCTGGATTTATGTACAGATATAATTTTCTGACCTTTGAACGAAACGCTCTATTTGGTAAATGCTTTCCAAAGCAGGGCCGGACTTACACCAATGCAAGACTGTGCGGCCTCCGATGGACTTAATATTAAGGGGTTTACCAAATTTAAAATTTATATATATATATTTTTTAAAGAATTGCATCAATTAAATATAAGAAGAAAGCAAAATAAGATTACTCTTTTTTTTCTTCTCAAATATGGCATGCTTTTTTTCTGAAGTGCATTTTTTAAGAGAATACTTTATTAAGTCCGCACTGTTACAAAGCTTATATGTTTTCAGTGCACGGACCAAAGGTTTGGAACTCAGCCCCCATTGATCTCAGACAGACAACATGCTACACTACATTCAAGAAGAATATTAAGACCTATCTGTTTAAAACTTTTTTTTTTAGATTAGTTTGTAATTTTGGCTCTCGTGTTTATATGCGTAATGTTATCACAGCGCCTTGAGCCTACATTTTGTTTGTCAACAGCGCTCTATAAATTAAATTATTATTAATATATTACCAATTCATTAATAGGCAATATGTAGTGTTGTTTGTTAACGTTTTGGTTGTTAAATGTCATATTGTCATCGTACTGTTGTGCTAAAGAGATCTGCCACAGCTTCAGAATGCTTGTTGAATTGGTATAACAGTACTCTGTTGGTTTGCGACATTATCTTGCAAACAAGATTTACCTCCCTTGACATTGTTTATTTTATCTTTAAAATCACCAATGTTTTCAATATGCCGAAATGCTTTTATTTCTAGCTAGTTGGATATTACCTGCGGCCTGCGGGCCTTAGTTAGGGTATTACGGATCTATTGATTGGAGTTAGATCTAGATCAATGTCAGACATGGAGAATATCCCTTTCACATTTTTTATTTTGCCACGATAATAAATGTAGATTGTGAAAATGAGTTTACCCTTTAAGCCGACATATTCATATGTAGTATAAAATTCTCTGAAACACTTCACTCATCCTTAATCTCCGAAGACATTGCCATTATTTTATTATTCCTCTTACAAGTTTTACCGATGTATAAAACTCATTCTCTCTATCTCTAAGATAGTCCTGTAAATAAACATATTTGAACAATAGTGAGTATGTGTGTTTGTGCGATGTTTGTGTGGGGTGGGGTGAAAGCAAATAAAATTAATCGTTTTCCTTCAGTCTTGAAAGATGGATTCTCCACTGGGGAAATAAATGAAGCTCCGAGAGTTAATATTCAATCCAATGGCTCGTTGTGTTGGCTTGTTGTTGGACTGTAAGAGATTTGCAACAGCTTTCAAAATTAATCTTGAATTGGTTATATAGGCTCTGTGTTGAATTGGTTATATTTGCTCTGTGTTGAATTGGTTATATTTGCTCTGTGTTGAATTGGTTATATATGCTCTGTGTTGAATTGGTTATATATGCTCTGTGTTGAATTGGTTATATATGCTCTGTGTTGAATTGGTTATATATGCTCTGTGTTGAATTGGTTATATATGCTCTGTGTTGAATTGGTTATATATGCTCTGTGTTGAATTGGTTATATATGCTCTGTGTTGAATTGGTTATATAGGCTCTGTGTTGAATTGGTTATATATGCTCTGTGTTGAATTGGTTATATATGCTATTTGTTAAATTGGTTACTTTCTCTGTGTTAAAATGGTTATATATGCTCTGTGTTGAATTGGTTATATTTGCTCTGTGTTGAATTGGTTACTTTCTCTGTGTTGAATTGGTTATAATCTCTTTGTTTTGTGTTTCTAAAACTTAAACTTGTATAAAGTCAGCACTAACTGATGAAACTTTGCGTACGAAGTAAGATATATTGCTCTATTTTTCTTTTCTCCAAAATAAGAACCAAACAAAGAAGGTCTTACTTTTGTAGTTGCAAGTGTTACACCTGTGTTGCTTCTGCTTGACTCTAGAGGAAATAACCAACACAACTGATTCATTAAGTCTCTCTCCAGAAGGAGACATAAATATTTATTCATTTATTCAATCTTCCCGAGAAAAAAATAAATATTTTATTATCAATTATTGCAAAACATACAAACAGTCAGCACGTTTTAAATTTAAAAATCATTTCATTTAATAAGGTTACTATCATTTCTCCATCCAAGGCAGGCCTTAGGCATAAACAAAATAGGTGGCCACATGATAGCTCCTCCTTCGTGATCGAAGATGAGCACATTTCTCAAATCCTATCGACTGGAAGATGACTGCAAATAGACCTCCGGTTGGTGGGGGCCTCACACAGGAATAAAACAATGGCTTAGAGAAAAGACAGCGTCACTTGGATCAAATCTCAATTATAACACAGCACTATTGCTCTGTGTCTGCTAGACTAGCCCTAAGTTTTTACCAAGCGTCAAGGTGTATTAACGAGAGCTTAGATTTACTTGTTAGACTACACAAACTGTTAGAAGACCTTTCGGTGAAAACGCCAAGACGTTATTTCGAGTCTGGTGCATCAAAAGGAGATGCAGGCTCACGCGATCAAGAGAAGATTCAGCATATCTGCTTCGATTGGATAGATCTAGGCCTAGGGTTATCTTTAAAGAACGTGTCGAAATCATTGATTGATTTCGATATAGATAGAGATGTTTTTAATAAGTTGCGTGATTTTATTTTTCCGTTGTTTATTTTTAATTTTCATTGGGGCCACCAAATTTATTTCGCCTGGGCCTCAAATTACCTAAAACCGGCCCTGCTCCTTCGGCTGTAATACGGAACAGACACAAACATGTATGTTGTTTTGGCCTGTCCTTCAGGACATGTTTATTTTTTTTTTTTTGTCGTCTGGTAGATTTACCTGCTTTCGGTTGAGCACTGACATATATGTATATGTATATATATATATATATATATATATATAGGCCTATGCTTTACTTGAGTGATGCCAACTACTAACTTGAAATATAGCATTGAGTGCAAACATGTCACATGAATATTTAAACTAGGAAGTGAATATTTATTGTAAAAATAGCCCAAGTCATAAAACTGTTTAAAGCCAAGAACTAAATGAGACACGAAGGCATGATGTCACGTGACTCGACTATATTTGAAACAATTTCTCGATGTAGAGATCCCCTTCTTGAAGCGATGCTAAGACATGAGGGGCCCGTCTCTGATTGTTGGCGAGATTGTATCTGATGCCTAGCGTCCGGAGCCGAGATTGATGGCGGACACACTGACTAGGAGGAAATGAGTTGGATGGACAGAACGTAGAGGGATGGAGGAAAGGAAAGAGAGATGGGTCACTATTATAAGGAAACAGAAACAGAAAGATGGACATTGATGTTCACTTTTTTACTATAACTTATTGTAAGCTTACCAGAGATAAAATGTAAAAAAAAGAGATGATTTGTTGAATACTCTTCTAGGTCCTTTTTTTCTCTCCATGGTCCGATATCATCCACTTCAAAACTTGAATTATTTGATCAGTTCTATTTGAAGTATTAGCAATACTCAAAAGGAATAAAAAAAAACAAAACAAAAAAAAAAAACAAGAAAAATATAAACAAAAAATTAGTTTGGATCTGTAATGTCATTAAATTTGTAATAGATCTAGACTAACAATAATAAATTTATGTGATTGAAAAAAATAATTTTATTACTTGTTTTTGTTTAGCGCAGATGTCATGCTTCTATAATGCTCAATGCACGGTTGTAGATCAGCTTAGTAGATTTGTATGTAAAAAAATTAAATTAATCACGACTTTTTTATTATCTGATTGGTTTTCTTTTTCGTTAATTCATGTGTTGTGTTGATTCATCTGTTGTGTTGATTCATGTGTTGTGTTGATTCATGTATTCTGTTGATTCATGTGTTGTGTTGATTCATGTGTTGTGTTGATTCATGTGTTGTGTTGATTCATGTATTGTCATGGACAATGAATAATTGTGCAAAGTTTCAACTTGATTCGAGAATGGGAAGTGGGAGAAAATATACATCTACAAGATTCCACCCAGACAGACAGACAGACAGAGTGAGTTGATATAAGCTTTGTAAAAATATGAAAACTCCTAATAGTTTCTCTCTCTCTCTCTCTCTCTCTTTATATCTCCATAAAAAAGTGAACAGTTCAACACTGCAGATAAAAACTGCTGCTATTACAATTAATTAGGCCCCAAGGTAAAGGTTTGCTGTCTTAACAACCATTCTGAAGGAACAATTTTATTATCAAGCAAAAATCTAATACATTGACATGACATGGCCGTATTCCAACAACACAAGTCTGTCCCAAGTCAGTCACAGGTCTGTCATGACGTATGCATCCAATCTACAGAAAATATGACAGACAAAAAAAAAAAAGGGAGGGGGAAGGAAAGAATGCAGACATAAGAAGTCTGGGAAGAAATAAGAAAGTCGAGATGATCATTACAACAGCAGCGCGCCAACTGATTGTGGATTGAACATGAACCGAATACTGGATGAATATGAAGTGAATATGTGGTGAATATGAAGTAAATATGTGGTGAATATGTGGTGAATATTTGGTAATTATGAAGTAAATATGTGGTGAATATGTGGTGAATATGTGGTGAATATGTGGTGAATATGTGGTGAATATGTGGTGAATATGAGGTGAATATGAGGTGAATCTGATCTGACTATTGTTGGCTTCCTTCAGTCGTAGAACGACTATGGTTCATCTCGCGCACTTCCACGTGTGGCTGTGGAGCCCTATTTTGGAGAGACACTTCCGTCCACAAATAGCGCAGGTTAATGTGGCTTTGGCTTCGGTGGTAGAGGAGCTGGCAATTTTTCGTATTGTACGTTTTTCTTCCTGTGCTGAGACCCATGTTCTTTCACTGTCCATAGCTTTCTTGGTCACTGTCTCTCTCCATCTGGTGCGGTCTAGAGCTATGTCTTCCCAATGGTCAGTATTGAAGTTCACTGACCTGACTAACAGCTTCTAAAATCAGTTTGTGTGTGTGTTTGTGTTTGTTCTCGTGTTAAGAATTCAGTTTCTTTTTTTTCTCTCTCTCACTACTAAACATATCGTAATCAAATTAAAAATTTAAAGATTAGAAATGATTTTTGAAAGCCTCCCTCATTGTGAGTGAAATACAGGCAGATAGAGGCAAGGTTGCGTAGACCAACATTCCAAGCGTCTTAGACTCAATTCTTAGGTCAATTCCGAAGAAGAAGAGGAAAAGGTGTGAAAATGCAAGTATTAGTTTGAATCAGTCAGACCTGTACACAATGGCTTAGGTTACTCTCCTGGTCTTGCGACTTTTACGAGTCTGCTATCCAGGGCCGGTCATAGGCCATTGCAACCTATGCGGCCGCAGTGGGCCCCGCACTTTCATAGGCCTCGCGCGAATTCTAGGTGTAAATTAATAAATGAAACCATTTTAACTTATTATTAAAGGGTTCCTGGAACTCTCCTGAAAAGTACACGTAAAAGTCATGAAAATCTGAAATTTTTAAAAATCTTCTGAAACGTGACGCAAATTTCCTTAAAAAAAACAGACAAAATTGTCATTTCGGGGTGTCCTTCAATATGGAAAACGCCAATCCTAATCGCGATTTAAAAAAAAAGGCATTGTCAGCTTTCATTTAATAAAAATGTAATAATAAGGCGAATTTTAACCAAAACAAGAAGTTCAAAATAGTTCAAATACTTAGTTTACTTTAATAGTCACTGGTATATAAATATAGATCTAAGTCTATCTCGACCTCTTAAAAAAATTCAAAAGCGTTATTTTGTTACTCGATAGTAAATTTTAATTCAAGGTCTGAATGTGCATCGGCTATGTCACTAAATTCAAAATATGTACTATAGATGGCTCATAAAGTTAATTTGACAGTGATTTTGTACTTAGTAAAGTATTAATCAATGCAAAGATGAATTTATTTTGTAATACCAAATCTTAATTTTCACTTATTATCTTTATCCCTACTCAGACTGGACCCCCGCGCTATCCGCTTCGCATAGGGCCCGCAATCTTGATGACCGGCCCTGCTTCTATCCTTCAATGCTGACAATAGTCCCATTCGCGCCCAATCACCGTCTAATGTCTCATTGTAGCAAGGCTTATCTTGGTTTAGTACATCTTTCAAATGAAACGAATAGAAAGTCGGAGAAATAACATGTGGAACACTTTAACCAGACAGACAGACAGACAGACAGACAGACAGACGGAGTGGTTGAAATAAGTGCTGTAAAACAAAAAAAATGGCAATGCTTGGCTGAACTAATTTCTAACCAATAATTTGTAAGTTTGTAATTATGTATTATAATGATAATGCAGAACAAAATGTAGAAATCATTGAAAGGACAACATTCCTGAAAAAAAAACTCAACGATAACTGTTCCAAAACGAAAAGACAAACAGAAAATATATACTCATTATACTGACATGCAATTAGTTGTCAAACGCTGCTATTAGCCACATGATGACAACAATCAGACACAGACAATTGTCTGTATGATAGTTACTTTTTTTTTCAGGCCTAGTCACTAAGAAAATATAGAATTTCATGGAACTGTATCCGCCCTCCCAGAATGTCGCTCCTCCAAATGTCAATATGATTGCGATACGACTTTTGCGACTTAGTGGATGAGTTTCTCCCAAACTTGCCTCTCTCTAATGACCGTGTCGTTTGGTTAGTCTGTGCAACGGAGTGTGACATTCTTCCTGGATATGATGACGTCAACAGAGGATGACGTTACAGAGAAAGTGGATAGTTTGGTAAGTCGTTAGAGTTTTTTTTTTTTTTTTTTGCAGGACTGCGGTGGATGAGGGCGATCAGGCTTTGAGCCCTGGACCACCTAGACTACAGTCCAGAACGCATGCCACACGACGCCATTATAGTTATTTAAAATGTCCTTTGGTGGAGTTTTACTTATTGTCAGGTAGTAATGTAGGTGTCAAGGTCTTTTAATGGTATAGACAATAAACAGCATGTTTGCATTTCCCACAGTAAGCGCCCAACTCAAACAGGATAGGCGAGGATGATGTACTAGGGCTTTCACTAAAATTCAAACCACTAATTCTAAGCACTAATATCAACATAATAAATCACCGAATAAAAAAATAAAATAAATGACATCAAACTATGTAGGAGTGTGCTAGACTGATATGGCTAAATGTGTTTTTCGTAAATGAGATTTTTGTAAAATAGAGGCCAATCCACAAAAAGCTAGATTTTTAGGTGTATTTGTATTCGCTCTACAGAATACGGAAGCATTTATAAATTTTGAATACCATGCAACTATTGTTGCGCCCTTTTTTTTTTGTAACTAAGCGTAGAATCGAATTAAAGTACAAGCTGTCACAAAAAGCAGGTTACTGCGCACAACTTTTAGCATGTAAATCTCCAAAAGACCCAAATTCCTATTGTTCATTCAACAAAATGTTTAACATATTCAGCAAAAAAAAAATGGTCTATAAAATTATACCGCTGTTCCCTCGAGCAACATTCTGCCATTGATGCAAATGCTATCCTACCCTTTGAGACATCTGCCCACAGTGCACACCGAGCTACAAAACTTGTATCTGCAATGTTGGCATCGGTCAGGACCCTGACATGCTTGTTGGAGATGGAAATGTACCCAAGCAGAACCGGCCTTAGGCATAGGCAAATTAGGCAGCAGCATAGGTCCTCCGACTGCTGGGGGCCTAGCATAGAAAGAAAAATTGGAGAAAAAAAATCGTGAAATATGGATCAGATTTCAAATATGGCAGAACTCCAGGACTCGTCTACTAGCCTAGCTCTAAGTTTCTACTATGCTTCAATATTCCATACGGAACGTTAAGGGAATCGTGCTATATGAATTTTTTTTTTTTATTTAGATTTAGATGAAGCAAATTTTAAATTAATGGCGTATTTAATTTTTCGGTCTTTTTATTTTTCTATTTGATTCAGATTCACTTCGCCTCGGGCCTCCAATAATGTCAGGCAGGCCCCGCTCCAAAGCCGAAATAAGATTTAGACTTATAGGCCAATGACCTATAAATAAAACAAAACATTATAACGAAATTCCAAAGGGGAACAACCTTTAGAGTTTTGTATGCCAAATACAAACACGCTTCTATGATCACTTGAAAGCGAGTGCAAGGTAATAAGCAAGCCTTTTATAATGTAGTACCGAGAATTATAATTACAGCAGGTTTAGCAGCTCGTTTATTCAGGTTTATCCGGTTTTAATCGGAGTTCACAAAGGTGTGGTTTGCATGAAATATCCTCATCAGATGAAATTGTTTCTTTGACATGTACAGCACAACAGGGTGGGAGGGGGAGACTAGCCTCGTGTGTGTGTGTGGTAAAGGGGGAACTGAAATCTTTATTCTTTAATCTCTTGAAATAAATAAATACCTCTGTAGCTGAAATGTAAAAAAAAATGATATTTATACCACTGCCAACTAAAAAAAAAAAGGAAAAAAAAAGGGTTATGGTGGGTGGGTAGCTGGCTCCTATAAATTACGGAAGCAATGAGGAAAGACAAATCAGCAATCCATCACTACATACTTACATACATGCTATACTATGTACTTAGATGTTGCGAACAGTTAGCATGTCAGGTGGAACAAAAGTGGCCCTTAGTCTTTGGTGACAATCCGGCAAACGTTTCGTTAGGTTATTGATACATAGGCCTGGTACGTGTTTAGGTAAAACATGTATTGATACATGGGCTAGGTATGTGTTTAGGTAGAACGTGTATTGATACATAGGTCAGGTATGTGTTTAGGTAGAACGTGTATTGATATATAGGCCATGTATGTGTTTAGGTAAAACATGTATTGATACATGGGCCAGGTATGTGTTTAGGTAGAACGTGTATTGATACATAGGCCATGTATGTGTTAAGGTAGAACATGTATTGATACATAGGCCATGTATGTGTTTAGGTAGAACGTGTATTGATACATAGGCCATGTACGTGTTCAGGTAAAACATGTATTGATACATGGGCCATGTATGTGTTTAGGTAAAACATGTATTGATACAAGGGCCAGGTATGTGTTTAGGTAGAACGTGTATTGATACATAGGCCAGGTATGTGTTTAGGTAGAACGTGTATTGATACATGGGCCATGTATGTGTTTAGGGAAAACATGTATTGATACATGGGCCATGTATGTGTTTAGGTAAAACATGTTTAGGTAGAACGTGTATTGATACATAGGCCATGTATGTGTTTAGGTAGAACATGTATTGGTACATAGGCCATGTATGTGTTTAGGTAGAACATGTATTGATACATAGGCCATGTATGTGTTTAGGTAGAACGTGTATTGATACATAGGCCATGTATGTGTTTAGGTAAAACATGTATTGATACATGGGCCCTGTATGTGTTTAGGTAAAACATGTATTGATACAAGGGCCAGGTATGTGTTTAGGTAGAATGTGTATTGATACATAGGCCAGGTATGTGTTTAGGTAGAACGTGTATTGATACAAGGGCCAGGTATGTGTTTAGGTAAAACATGTATTGGTACATAGGCCATGTATGTGTTTAGGTAGAACATGTATTGATACATAGGCCATGTATGTGTTTAGGTAGAACATGTATTGATACATAGGTCAGGTATGTGTTTAGGTAAAACATGTATTGATACATAGGCCATGTATGTGTTTAGGTAGAACGTGTATTGATACATAGGCCATGTATGTGTTTAGGTAAAACGTGTAATGATACATGGGAATGTGTTTAGGTAAAACATGGTAAGTTTTTATGAAGTACAGAGTAAGTTTTAAAGTAGGACATCGTAACTTGTTAAGCACGACTTGATAAGTCATAAAGAAATACATGATAAGTTTCGGAGTAGGACATGGAGTAGGACATGATAAGTTATGATGTAAGTCGAATAAGCCATGAAGTAGGTCAGGATACGTTTTCAAGTAGGACATGATAAGTTATGAAGTAGATCAGGATAAGCTTTGAGATATGAGTTCTCCTAGCCTGTCATTTAAGAAAGGGCATCAATCATCACCACAATCTTTGGTTGTCTTACCAATTTGTCAGGCACAGTCACAGGGAAGGACTTCTTCCATTAACCTTCAATGAGAGATTGACCCTTCACCTTTATCAGATGATAATTCAATAACACGTTAGCCAAGTTCAAACTGAACTATAATTTCATAACAATCAGTTCATTAAACTCGTATGAATAATAAAGGAGTAATGAGTTTAGTAATAACTTGAGAATCATGCCGTCAGCGGAACCAGCAATACAATCATATTGGAAACACTTCTGACCCCACATATCTATGTTGTAGGGACGAAAGTTTGGGATTTGGTTATCAAAGCGTCTCATATTCCTGCTGAAAATATTGAAGCCTGCCTTTTTAACGGCCTGGTTGTTGTGGACGGTCGTTCACTTGTAGCACCATACTGCTGGTAGAGAACTAAACTTGTGTCGGCATATTACATTTGAACTTATAACACTTGAAATCACTGGAATAACTTCTTTGTGTAGAAAGCTAAATATAAGTTTTATTACAATATTGACAAAGTTAACTTGAGATGAAATGAAATAAACTGTTTAAAAGAAATCTAACTCACAATAAAAACATGTCTTTACACCTTGGCTTTCTGTAGTCGTGTGGTGTACCCAAGCTTACGACAGTGCCGCTTTCATTGCATCATTCACACTACATAGCCATACAACCAATCGCTAACTTCACCGTCACCATAGAAACACACACACACACTCCATAACACTGGGTTGACTACTTCGAGGAACTCTTTTGTGTTTTCACACTAACTCT